>NC_133651.1:314666419-314966419 GCF_009905375.1 Apium graveolens | reverse complement strand
GGAGAGGAGGAGAAATAAATTTAGATGACAAAATACTCTAATCAGGGCCAGAGAGGGACATAGAAGACATTGTGGGTCTCATTTTTGTCTCTCACTCAATACACCACCAGCACCTTTCTCCCCCACTAATTCGTCTCTCAACAGGTTTGCTTTCTCTTCCTCTCCTTTCATTACACTTCCTATATTTATTACATCCTTTTTTTTACTACTTTTCTTTTTTTAGTCCTTTTTTTTCTTGATTTTTTTAAATAAATTTCATTAATTTGTCATATGGGTTTGTTGAATCTGTAGCTGCATCATGTTTGTATGTATGTAATTGCTGTTCTTGGGTCTTGTTTAATTCCCAATTTCATTTTGGGGTTTTAGGGTTTCAGCAGTTATGTATGTATGAACATGTGTATGCATAGATAAAGATTGGATTTTGATCTTTTTTTCTTGGTGGGTATGTTGATTTTTGTGTTAATTTGAATACCCATTTGTGAATTTGTGTGATTTTTGTTGATTTTGATATAGAGCAATTCAAGCTTATTTTCTTGATTTCTTTGTTTTGTATTGTTTTACTTATGGGTATTTTGTTGTTTCAGATTCAAGGGCTTGTTTGTGAATTGATAGTGGTGGGGGGTTTGTTGCGTTTTTCGGGTGAAGAGGATAATTTGAAGATTTTAGGTGGTTGTGTTGTTTTTTTTGGATATTTTTTTGGTCTGGCACAAAGATTTTGACTTTGGAGATCTGATTATTGTACTTGGGAAGAACTGAGTATTTTGATTTGGGACGGTTCCGGAATGGAGGATAAGAAAGCCTTGATGGAGCTTGATTTGAGAAATGAATTAATGCCTCTTGATGAATGTACTGACATGGAAGTTGATGAGAATGATAATGGTAGGATGAATAATGAAGAAGGAGAGGCGAGTGATGGCGATGTAGTTTTCTCGAGGGAAGGTCCGCTGGCAAGTGATGAACAGATGGGAATGGTTGAAGATAGTTGTACTTGCGGAGCATCCAAAAAGATGAAATCTAGACTGGCGACTTCAGATTCTGAACCTGGAGGTACAGATAATGGTGTGGCTGAGAAGAAACTCAGCAGGCAAGACAGGATTGAGCTGGGGAAAATGTTTCAGGCTGCTGTGAGTTGTCGTGACTGGGAACATGCTGAAAGTCTGATATTGTTGGCTGATCCGCAGACACTTAATGATTCTTTGTGCATTTCGCTTGATTCAGTTTGGTTTTTGAGTACAGAGGACGAACTGTTTGGCATAACAGGAATAATTAAAAAAGTTATTGCTAATGGTGCTTATGACTTTAGTAGAGCGGCTCTCAGAACATCGTTCCTTGCGTCATGTGTTTCTGCTTGCCAAAGTCGAACAATGAGCCTGGCTGATACTGTTTCTGTGATGGCAGAACGGTAATAAAATTTAAATATATGTTACTTTTTCTGCCTTTTGTTCCGATACAATTAGCTTCTCAGGAAACTTTAGCCCTTTTGTCTGTTTTTCGTCGTATCAAATGGTGGTTTTTTGACAATAAATTTACTTTGACTAGATACTAATACATATGAGGAAATGAATTTTGTGCAATAAGAATATGATCTGATCTTGTAAATGACACTAAACTTCTATTTGTGTTGAAATTATTACCCGATACAAGTAAACACATTACTTTGAACCAAATTACTCAACATAGGAACATATTACCCGTTTGAATTAAAAATTGCTCAACCAAACACCAATCTGTCATTAATGGGAATAAATTTGGGTGATGATTTTAGTGATGTGGTCACATAATTTAAATTTTTGTAGAATAACTCGAACCGTTAACCAAATATTTTTGGCTATCGGATCCATTACCTAAAACCAAATGTTCCTTAAATCCTTTAGAGATTTTTAAGCACTAAGCAGTTAATGCCTGCCCAGTTGGTTGGCACTTTAATTATATAAACAATACCATTAAAGGAACTGTCATATTAACAAGATTTCAATATATAAGATATGATAGGTTTGAGGTCTTAGATAGTTTCCATGGTATTAAATTTCTTGAACTCGCTTGATACAAGTAGCATGTAGTCTTGTCACTTTTTCACAACAAGCTTTTAGAAAATCTAATTGGTTAATTTTAGATCCGTTCATGATACTATCATTTATTCTACCAATTTGTGTTTTCTCCTTGGTTCCCAAGTTAAGGTGGGTGGTTATTTTATAATTTATCAACACAATTTATCATGACTTTCCACCTTATGTAGTGTCTTTATTCTCTGGCTCATGAATTAGATGAGTTACCCAGTTAATGGTAATGATGTTCCTATTCCAAGTAATCAAATTGCTAATCCAATCCCTAGCACATGGGATTAAGATGCTGATTCCCGTTGTTCATTTACCATCAACTAAATGCACCTAGAGTAATTATCAACACATTTGATTCTATATAGCTCCTATACTCTCAATATCTGTCTCTAGAGTAATTGGCGGAACACCAACATTCTCTCAGTAATTCTCTGTTTAGTAGTGGATCATGGGAGGAAACTGAATCCACAATTCAATTTCTAGAATCCACATATTCCTTACTCTGAAAGAAGACATAAAAAATTGAAGATTGTTTTTTCCTTTGTTGAACCACCTAACAAAATTCCCAAACTAGGTAGTCGTTTAATTGAATGTTTTAGTTATATAGTTTCATCTAGCAGTCCTTTAGTTATGTCATGTAATGCTACTTCAATAATAAAGCTGTTTGAATGCACATGCTTGTTACCAGCTCTTGTTATGTAGATAAAGATTTTTTAGTTGTAATTTTTAATGAAAGTTTATGGTTAAAAGTTAATGTGCAAGGTTGTCTTCCTATTTAATAGGTTGCACGAACGTCTCCAGGAATGTAACGGAGATGAGGTTTTGAAAGCTGAGGCTGGTGCGAAGGTCCAGAAGTTCACTGAATGGGCTCTGAAATGTATAGGTTTTCATTCTCGTTGCCAGGGTAGTGGAGACGACATCTGTCAAAACTCACCCGTTCAGATTCAACTGCAGTTATCTGCATTCAAAATTTTTCTTGATCTGGCGGGAAACAATCTTTCTGGAAAGGACTTCACAGAAGCCTTTGATGCAGCTTGTTTCCCTCTTACTCTGTTCTCTAGTTCATTTGATCCTGGTTGGGCATCAGGTATATCAGCGACTGCCATCCAAGGGTTGCTGAGCATGTTGGTAGATGGGGGTGCAGACAATGTCAATCAATGTTTTCTTGAAGCCTCACGTTTTGGGAGTACAGAACTTGTCCGCATCCTGTTGCAGGTATGCATTCTTCTCAGGCTCTCGAAAGTGTGTTTTTTGTATTTTTTTTAATACTTTCGAAGTTTAATAAGAAATTCTTCTTGAAGTCGAATTTAGATCTTTTATTTAGTCCCCTTCAGCTGGTAATACAGAATTGGAAAATGCCAAATCATTTTTTCCCTCTTTGAAAAAAATGAAGTCTTTGGGTAATGTCCTATACACATTATATTCGAGGTTTGAGAACAAGAATAAAGTTTCACTATAAAAGCACAAGCATTGTATTTTTCTGTTGCTTAAACCATGTCATATTTTATCTACATTTTGCATGCATCTGCAGTTATTTAAACTTTTAATATTCGAGACAGTATTGAACGGGAGATTATGAGATATTAACTGTAGCAATTGCGGGCTGAATGGTCAACATATAATACCAATTACCACCTATTTGGAGGTCTTTTTATGCCCTTGACAGAGGGCAACTAACGTAGCTTCCTGCAATTTGAGAACGATGGACTTCTTTCTTCACTTTACTGACCTTGATTGTGGCACTTTATCAGATTACAAATTACATATGAAATCTAGTACTAGAAAGTGAGTGAGATGTTGAAAGTATAATACTTTTAAATGAGAATGAAGTTCCTTAGATTACCTCAGGAAATTTATCTTAGGTACACAATCAAATCATCTTATATTTGGTAATTGTGTGTACATATTTAGTTAAATAATTATTCACTTTCCATAGTACATACATTTAATTATTCCCTTTTTTCTTGGAACAAATACATTTGAGTGTACCTATCGACATGTGTCATGTTTTTATTAAATTTTTGATATCACCTCAAGTAAATTTACTGAGGCAACCTCAGGAACTTTATTCTCCTTACACCATTAGTAATTACAAGGAAATCAACTTCTTGTTTGTCCTGTCAAGTTTTAATCCATTTCTTGTATTATTCAATCTGATTTTTTAGCCATGTCTAGTCTTGTGATGTTTTCCTCATTGCTAAAAGTGATGCGACATTATGGTAATTGGTAAATCCTTTAACAACTAACTAGAGCAACCTGTGTTCTGGCACTATCAATTAAGTAGCAAATTTGATTATCAGTCGATTACATAAAGTTTTTCCTCTTACTGATGGTAGGAACTAAAACAAAGTTCTAATGTTTGATGGAAAAAGTGGAAAAGAGCAGTACTTTAAAATATTTGAGCATGGATTGGAGGATAACCTTCATTATATAGAAGCAATTAGGACAACTTAAATTTTCTTTGTACTGTTTGTCTACATGATCTCTTGGTATCTTGCATGCTTTGAACCTGCTAGAGAACAAGTCAACGGTATTATTTTTCTTGCATAAATATCATGACAAGGCAGAGTGACTTTTCAATTTGTGTCATGAACCTTGTCTAATAGTGGAAATTAGATAGCTGTAATTATGGTGGTACGTTATTGTCAGGAACTATGAACTTAATATGCAGAAATGTAAATGCAAGTATTTTTGGTGTTTTTTTATGAGAGGAAACAGTAGATCTAAGCTAGAAATGAAGAGATTAACAGAGATTAGTGTGTTTCGAGATGGAAATGAATAGAGAGAAGTAGCTTGAAGAAGAAAAAAATTCAGTTATCGAGAGATAAACAAGAGACAGAAAGTATTGGTAAAAAACTTCCATTATCTGTTAATAGTTTAAACATACCCAAAAATACAGACTCTCATACTATTTAATACTAGTAATAAAACTAACGGACTGAAAGACTACAACTAATAAATAGTACCCCTGTCTGCAACACTACTAATGATTGCTACTACTGCCCTGTAGCTATTCTGACAGTTATGTACATACTTTGCTTTTTCTTCCTTATTCCTGGATTACAAGTAATTGCTTTATAGAGTATCACTTTAGGCCAGTGGATACTTCATATCCCTCTTCCCTTTGTTACAATAGGTTGAGGATTCTAATCTCAGTAGATGTAGGGTGCATCATGCGTGAGTGGTTGAATTTTTGTAATTGACCACTTTTCCCTTCAAGAGGTCGAATCTCAGTTGACATAGGGTGCTTGAGTGTTAAAATTCTGTAGTGCCCTTTACCAAATAGTTAAATAGAAAAAAATCACAAAAAAGTAGAAAAATGATTTACTTTAGGCTGCCATCTCTAAACTTATTGGTGAAGAAACACCTTGGTTGAAGCGGCTTCAGACCAAATGCAGAGAGTGCAAATGAGAATTTAGGATGGAGTGCACTTTCATTTTTTTCAAGTAATTCTGTTGTGTGATATCCACTGTTGTGTTACTCTTTCTCGTGATTACAGTTATCATGGCCAAATATGAAAAGTATCATTGATATAGCTTAATCATCCCCCAAAAGAGGTCCACAGTTTGTCACCCTGCACAAAATCTAAGATTGTTTTGACCCTTTTTTGGTAATGAAGGTGCCTGGCCAGATGTTATATGCAATATATAAGGATAAGATCATAAGAGTCTGTCATTTTATTTTTTAGGTTAAGGATATTGACGAGTTTAGTATTTAAACATTTAAATTGTGGGCACTATTTAGCAAAAATAAAAGAAAAAATGTTTGCACTCGTTTTGTTTTTGTTCCTTTTCTCTCTGTTGAATATTTTGCCTGATGTTTGGTTGATGTTCTATTTGGTAGATTGCTCAAAGGAATAGTTTGGATGTTGATGTTGACCTGGCTTTAGGCTTTGCTTCCCATTATGGCAAGATTGGAACTATGGAATGTCTGGTTGAAGAAGGTAACGCGATGACATTTCTGGGTCCTTTAATGAGGGCAGCTGAGAGGGGTTGTCTGCTGGTTGTTCAATGGTTTGTTAAGAGAGGGTGCCGAGACATGGAACTTTGTCTTGCTCTCACAGCTGCCACTTCCAGTAGTCAAGTTGAGATTGCTGCCTATCTCCTTCCTCATGTCCCGCATAATGTGCTCGATGCTCTTGGTGTTGAAATTTTAAAGGCTGCTGGTGAAAGAAGCAGTGGGTCGCTTGACGGGGTAGAATTTCTCCTCAAGTCTAATTTTCTTGGCGATGCTAAGGATACATACGCAGTGGCTGAGAATATTTCTAAATCTGATGATGACGGAGTTGCACCTCAGCTCAGGGACTTTCTCCGGGAACACTGGTCAGAAAGTGCTTTCTTGGACGGGTTGAGAGAAGGTCAAGATAACTACTTAAATCTAGCCAGGATTTTCAAGTGGGGTGAATCTCCGATTTGTTTACCAGATCTTCCTTCAGCTCTGAGGGTGGCTATAGCGTACCTGCCATTGTATAGGGTGTGTGTTAAGGCCGGAGGCTGTTTGTTATCGCAGAGACTGAGGGGACAACTCATGGAAGCCGCAAGAAGACTGGGAGGTAAAATATCGGACGAAGCTGGACAGGAAAAAGAACTCTTGGCCGTTTTGGAGCATCATCTTCCTCAATTTTTTTTGTAGGAGGCGAAGTTTGCTTAATCAAGATTATAAATATCTTAAGTTTTGTACTCATGGATTTCATCTTATCTCCTGCAGCTTGTCATGAATGTTAATAACATAATATAAAGATTTAAGGTGATAAAAGAAATTTCATGTTTAATATTTTTCCCTACGCCTTCCATGGTTTCCTCTATAAGATTTGTGGAGGTGTTTGGATGTACCACGGGAATGAGAATCGGGAATGGGAATGGGAGTTAATAGGAGTGGAAATAAAATGGAAATTAAATAGATATGGTGGGTTTGATTTACCGCCCAAGAGAGATTGGAGTTTCTATTCTCCACCACTAAATTGGTAATTCAAACACTATCTCGTAGATTTAAGGTTTCGATTTCCGTTAACCGGGTATATTAATCACCGACCAAACATCATTTAAGGTTTCGATTACCGTTAACCTGTCATATTAATCACCGACCAAACATCCCCTTGTCAAACTTTTGCTCTAATTCAGTTGACTCTTGTGTGTGCATATTTTTATTAAGGTAATGAACTTCATGTATATAGCTTACTAGTTTTAAATTGGGAGGGTTGAGTTCTTCCTTGATAGTTGAAAAATTCAAAAAAAACTTCTTATTTTATAAAAAAGATGATATTTTTTTAAATAAAAATACACGTATTTTGTTAATAAAAAATATGAAGATAATTTCACCCACTCGAAGAAATATTTGTAAATAATTTTTACAAATTACATATAAGTTTTTGGAAGTTAAAGATTAGAAAAAAAAATAGTGGATTCAACTAAATTTCAGGTTTGATCCTATTGATTCTGTAAGGCCTGTTTGGCACGCTACTTATAAGCCATTTATGGCTTATAAGCCCTTAACAACTTATTGACGAGTGTTTGTCGACCCAACTTATAAGCTGAATTTATAACTTATAAGCTGATAAGTTGAAAGTTGGCAGTGACGTACTTTTTTCCAACTTATTTCATTATTTCACTTTTTTCTAAAGTTTTGATTTTAAAATATAAATTTTTAAATATTTTCTAATTTAAGATTCATGAACTAAGATAATTATATTTAATAATTATTTGTTTTAATTCAAGTAAAAAAAATTCTGACTTATAAGTAAATTTATCCAAACACTTATAGAACTTATAAGTATTTATCAACTTATCACTTATTTCGCACTTAATCATTTTAAGTCATAAATTACTTATTTTAAGATTTCCCAAACGGACACTAATATTGATATTTGATAAGTAGCTGTCTGCCAAAAAATTTCTTTGAACAATGCTTTCCAATTAGAGAATTACATGTGTCTGGCGCAGAGATGCACAAAAGCACATCGGGCCGGATTTTATCCGGATTTTAAAAAGCTCGGTTTTTTTGAAAACGAATCGGGCCTGACTTTTTTAAAAATCGGGTCGGGCCGGGCTTCCTAAAAAATATATGGCTCGTTTTAGGCTCGCGGACCGGGCCGGATTGGGCCGAACCGGATTTTATCCGGGGTTTTCATTTATATATTAAAAAAATATTTTAATATTTTAGAATTCGAATTATGAGTAGTTTAAATACCGAATAAAATAATATCTTAATATATCTGATAGAGTAGTTTAGACACCAAATTAAATAATTAATTTTTAATATAAATTATATAATATATAAATAATTATATATACCTTAATTGTTTCTACTATTATAATATAATATTTTAAAAATCATAAAAATATTGTATATTTTCAAATTTTATATAAAAAATGGGGTTTTTTCAAAAAGTCCGGGTTTTTATCCGGGCCGGGCCGAATTTTCGAGAAAAAAGAAGGCCCATTTAAAGCCCGCAGGTCGGGCCGAATCGGGCCGGACTTTTTTCCGGATCTGGCTTTTCAGGTTTTTTTCCGGATCAGATCGGATTTCGGGTTTCATATTTTTTGAACATCTCTATGTCTGAGTCGTTTGGGATGTTAAAAATGTGTAGTTATCATCATATATTGAAATCATAAATTGAATTTTAATGTTAAAGTAGAATTTTAAAAACACAAAAAATATTCAAATAAAACTATATTTTAACTACTTAAATGTTAAATGAATATTTATATATGTCACTATTATTATTACTTTAATAATTCATTTTCCTTCATTTACCCACTTAAATGCTTATTTGGTAATTATATATACGATTTTCTATTATGTGCCCATGAATCCATGATAATCGCTTGAAATTTATAATTTTAATCTTGATTGCTTCTTTTTTTTAATAATAAAATATCTGCATTTACATCAACTCCACCACCTAAAATTATAAGTTTTTGCGCGCTTATCATATATACATGAATACACGATAAAAAAATCATTATATAAATATTTATACATGTTTCTATATTAACACTTAGCATCATTTTTCTTCCTACGAAAAAATGCCCCTGTTATAAGGAGAATTTCGTATAACAGTGTTACGGAGGTTAATGGGCGGAACAAGAATCAAGTATGGTGTTTGAGGGCGGAGGAAGGTTATATATGGTGGTGGCTGAGCTTGTATGTTGACTCCTTAAGAAAGAATAGAGTTTGTTATTCTCTATTAAGTGTCGACTCATGTCTCATACAAGTGCCTACGTACCCTATTTATAGGGATCAAGCCTTACGTAGTTATTGGGGAACAAGTCACATAGGCTAGGGTTAGGGTTCTACAACCCGTGCATCCCAAGCCCACGATGAAGTCAGGCCTTCAGCCAATTAGTCACGTAAATCTCGACCGGCTCCACACGCTTCCTACAATCTCGCGGCATCTCCGCATTTCTTCACGTAATTGTAGGAATACCCGTGTCGGCCCCGAAATATACGAGCAACTCAGTAATCTACGAGTCACTTTCCATGTTGAACACAAAGTCCTCTAATGCGGGCCGGCCTAGCGGCCTCGGCCCGCACCACCTTCCTTTTTAATGAATAAATACAATATTATCTTTGATTTCATAAGATGTGGGCTCATGGGCCCAGCCCGCGTGTGGGCAACCGAGCCCAGCTCGAATACTATCACCTGAGCCCATTTCGCGTGAAGTCACATGAGCCCACCTCGCATGTGGACACCTAAGCCCACCTCGCGTAAAGTCACCTGAGCCCACCTCGCATGTGGACACCTAAGCCCACCTCGCGTGTGAACACCAGATGACAATTGTGAGCCTTCCTTACAAGCGTGAGCCCAGCTCGTATGTCACGAGCCCGACTCGCATGCCACGAGCCCAGCTCGCATGTCACGAGCCCAGCCCGCATGTGCTGGCCCAAGTCATATTAATCCATGTTTCTAGCCCACACACGAGAGTCTAGCTATTCCGCGCACATATACGGACCTGTTTAGGGCCCATGACCGAAAGCGGGCATGACAACTACCCCCCAAAATTCTTGGTCGCATCTTGAGGCTAGGAATTTTCTAGTCTTTCATGGCCTCGCAGGTGCGAGCCCACCAGGCCGCACCAAGCCGCCTCGCGTGTCTCGCCTCACATGCCTTTTATCTAGCATGCATTTTGAACGCATGACAGCTGTTGGACAGCTGGCGTGGGGATTTGTGTCCACCTCTAAGATGATGACACGCGTTACTCCCTCTTTCTCTTTCCTATCCCCTATAAATATGTGGTATTCTAATTTCATTTCTAACATTTCCAAGAACATTTGTCGAATTGCTGCTCACTTTGCTCAAGGATCTGCCACGGAGAAGATCATCATTTCCACAAGAACCGTCTACCGGCGGCGATATTCTCCCGGCACCGATTCATCAGGATCTTCATACACCTCTCTAACAGGTACTCTTCGATTCGAGCCCACTTATATTCATATTTAGTCATTCAACTCGAGCACATACCATTTGTTTGATGCGAGCTCACACACACTCACAACATGCAATGTGAGCTCACACATTCTCTTGTAACTCGATGCGATCACACACAACCACGATATGCGATGCGAGCCCGTCTGCTCGTTTAGATAATTAGGTGCGATCCCGTGTGAGATGTGAGGACACTTATGTGCAACCCCATACTTTTTTTTAGGGCCACACACTAACTTTCACCATCTTTTACAGATGTCGAGTGCGTCTTCAGCCCGCTCTTACGGATCATCTCGCTCCTCCTCGAGCCCGGCTCATTCCTCCGCCAGCCCGGCTCGCTCTTCAGCTACTCCTTCTCCATTAAACCAATACCCTCCTGAGCAGCGAGGCTCAAAGGACTTCCAACGCGAGCTGACTTCTCTTTCTGGCCGTCTCAGCCAACCCATTTCCCCGGGTTCTGCTATCACCCCCAAGGGGCCCTAAACATTGCCAGGGTCAAGAATTCGATGCGAACATGAGGTTCCGGCTCGCTCAATATTCACCTCGACCCGAACCCTGAGGATTACACCAGGGAAAAGAACATCTATGATTGGAGAAACATGCATGCGAATCTCTCCAACATACCAGCTTCCCTCAGAGTGGAAGGGCTGCTAAACCGCGAGCATGCTCCTTTGGACAAAGAACGGGCTGAGGAGATTCTAAGGGAGATGATTGAAGAGAGGGTGGCCCGCCTGAGGCAAGTTGCAGCTAACAACCTCGACCCCATTCACCTCGACTCAGAGTCCACTGACAGCGACCTGGAAAGTGCATACTACGACACCAAGAAGGGAAAAAAATCCTGTAGCCGCAGAATACCCCATCTTGGGGCTCGAGGGTGAAGAAGACGGCTCGCATTGGTCTTATGACTCCCCTCAAAGCGATGAGGTGGCAGATGTCACTAGCCAGTATAAGCTCTGCAACTATAACTATGTCCCTGCGGCCTCTCCTGAGCCTTATGTGCCTCCTGCCCAACCCGAGCTTGAGGGTGAGATTATTTTTAAGAGGCAGATCATTCATGACGGGGAGGAGAGCTCAACTGCAAACGAGGAGGTTAAGGTGCTCGCTTGCCGTGACCTGCCCACCTCACTGACTCAGAAACATTTGGCCGAGCACATTGAGCAGTTCCAGCTCGAGGGCCATGTTGTCTTGCCCCTGCCTCACATGAGGTGCTACAGATTTAACCATCCGGAGAATGGAGGTAGGGTGCCTCGCATGGTTTTGTCTACCTTCCTTCTGAGGCTAGAAATCTCCTATCCTCTTCATCCCTTCATCAAGGATGTCTGCGAGTACTACCAGCTCGGACCCTTGCAGATCAACCCGAATAGATACCGGGCCGCCCTCGCATTGTACATCATGTACAGCAAATGTGGGTTTCCCCCTCTAACAGCGAGGCAGCTGGGCTACTTCCTTAATCTAAAACATTCTCCTAATGACTTTGGATATTTTACTTCTCTGTCTGGCCGTGCTTCAACAAGAAGAACCTCATCCACAACGAGCCGAGTAGCTCAGGGAAGTGGAAGAGCCCTTATTTCTATATCCACGAGGTGCCTCGAGTCCAGACTCATTTTTATTACAATCCATGTAAGTCTTCCCGGGCCGCTCTCGTCTTTCCTACCATAATTATTTCCTTTAACAAGAAACGTTTTTTATTTTTCTTATCTCCAGCCACCCCGCCTCGCACTGTCCTTGTGGGACAAGAGAAAATAAATGCCTACAGCCTGCTAGATCTTCCTAAGGTAGACAGGGATATTCGAAAGCTCATAACGACCTCGAACCTGGTCACGTGTGGGTTTTTGAAGGCAGTGGTGAGGCTGACCCCTCAAAAGAAGAAATCTAAGAAGAGGGCTAGAAAGGGTAAGAATGTTGGGGCCGCATGCGCGAGCCCGTCTGCTCGCATGTGCGAGCTCGTGTTCTCGCATTTTTTCATTTTCCACATGCATCTCACTTCGCATTGTACTTTATTTGTCTGCATTAATCTCCTGCTCGCATTTTCTTCTTTCCATTGCATCTCGTTGTGACTAATATATCACTTTATTATTTTCTTTTTCAGAAATGACCATCTCCCCTATCCCCTTCATGAAAGAGGCTGAGCAAGCCGCAGCTTCAGGCCCTGTTAAGCCCGTTGCGGCGACCGTAGGGGCTCACTCTCAAGTCCCCCCTCCAGCTCGCATGAGGACCCTTACTGAGAATTTCAAAGGCTCAGGGCCTTCTCCTCGGCTAAAAAGGCATCGAGGTCACAAAGAGGGGAAAACTGGCGAGCCTGAGCCAAAGAAGGCTTCTCCATCTGATGCTCCTCTTCACACTTCTTCTTCTGCCAACATGGTTGCGACCACATTCGGCCGGCTCGCTCAAGGTCACATCAGCGGGCAGGATGTAAAGGATTGGTCCTTCTCTGCTCTCGAGGTCAACCAGGATGCACTGTCCCGAGCTGTGGCCGAAGTATACTATCGTCAGCTATCTAAGGCTCGAGAGATGCGAACCCTCAGCCAGACCAACACAAAGCTTAAGTCTAAAGTCAAATCCCTTCAGAGTAAGGTCGATGAGCACGGGCAAGAGAAAGTTACGCCGGTAAACAACTATAATCAGAAGATGATTAACCTGAACGCTGCTTACGGCAATGCCTTAAGGGAGCAGAAGGAAGCTCATGACCTGACCGCTGAGGCGTGGAAGAAGGAGAAGGATGCCCTCGAGGAGAGGGTGCTCGAGCTGGAGGGATCAGTTTCCGCCCTGACCGAGAGCCGTGAGGCCGTCCTCGCCGATGCTAGGAACCTGGAGGCCAAGAATTTCATGAAAATCTTTATCAAGAAGGTTCCTGATTTTGATTGGGCAGCTCTGGGTGCGGGCACAGCCAGGCATGCCGAAAAATTGAAGCTGGAGATGGAGCGGGATGCCCAAATTGCTGAGAATGCCCGGCTCGCGGCTGAGCAGGCCCAGATCGCTGATGATGAAATCCGTAGGGAGCAGAGGCTGATAAGCCTTAGTTAATTTTATTTTAGAACTAGACTTTTGACTGGGTAAGCGGGCACCCTTCTCGCCTCGCGCTTGTATTTGAAATATTATGCCTTGGGGCATAACTTATTTACAACTTGCTTGTATAAAATATCAAGTCTTTTGTGCCCGCCTATGTCTTTACTGTGCTAGCTGGTTTTTTTTATTTTATGTATTTACAACTTACCATGCCCCTACTGACCAAGAGCCATCATAGCCCTGGCCGCGTATGGCGGGTATTACACCCTCACAGCGAGCCGAGCTCGTCAGCTCGCATCCATGTTTAATTAGGTAAAAATCACAGCGAGCGGGCTCGCCTCATTACTAACTCACAAGTGTTGTAGGTGTGCTCGCATTAGCGGGTCGGGCCTAGGAGCTCATATCTTGTTCATGTGTCTTCTCCTCGCAACATGCGACCCTGGCTATGTTAGATGGCTGGGCTTCTTGGCCCGCATCCATCATCCTGCGAGCCCACGGATTTGGGCTCGCATCGCGGTCGTCTCTAACTTTTATAGTTTGTGGGCGCTTCTCACTATTTTCATAGTTTTATCTCTGCTTTGTGCTCATATCTTTTTCAAGCGGGCCGTGGCCCGGCTCGTTTCCTATACTTATCGTCAAGCGGGCCGGGGCCCGGCCTGATTTGTGATTTTAACATGTTAATAAAACAACCGTTCTGTCCTCGCATGGGTTCCCAAGGATGGGCTCCCCTGCTGGGTATTTTGTTATTCCTAGTGAACTAACAATGAGATTTACAGAAGGGGGGTTGAATGTAAATCTCAAAATTTTTTCAAGTTTTGAGCAGTTTCAAAGGCTGTGTGTTTAAGATAAACAAGTGTGTGAATTGCTTTAAGCTAATACAGACAGATATATATTCAAGCACAAAAGTACAAAACACAACAGACCTTAAAAACTTTTCTGGTGGATTTGTTGTTCTACCAGAGATGGTATTTCAGAAAATCTGTGATTCAAGAAGTTGATCACAGCTGCATCCTAGTACAAACTAGATGATTTTTCTCAAGATTTTTCTAAACAGCTCTGGAAAAATTCATATCTAATTACTAGCTGCTATTTGGTTTATATAACACCAAGTTTACAAGTGAAGACAAAGATAAAAAGTACAATAATAAAATAAGTTCTCCACTTGTTTCTTCTCCATTTTACTCCAGTGCATTGTTGACTATTGCCTCTTTATACTAGAGTAGAACGGTTGCTTTTTCTGATGTTCCTGAAATAGGCTACCACATCTCAGTTGTCTCTGTCAACCTATGTGCCTCTGTTTGTAGGTACAACTACCACTTGTCAACTGCTATTTAACAGAACATCCGTTGAAGCCTTCATCAGTTGATGGCTTTATCCGTTGATGTGTTAGCAGTTGAAGCTCTATCCGTTGATGCACTCATCCGTTGAAGGATGTTATCCATTGAAGCTTTAGAGACATCCGTTGAAGCTTTGTTTCTCATCCGTTGAAGGTCTTTAATTGACACCATTTCATTTATACAAAATTACAAGGCATGAAATATTTACAATTGGCCTTCCTATCTGCATATCCTTTAGTAGTCAACATGACTTATAATTTCCCTCAACATTTAAGAATTATATCTCAAATTCAGAGACTGAAATGTGCTACAACACTAGACTTATTTCTAAGTAAAGCTACACCATCAACCGATAGCCAAAGTGGTCTTATCCGTTGAGGCTACAAACACTAGATTTCTACTTAAGTGTTTTGTTAAACATATCATCAAACTAATGCACATATATTCCTAACAATCTCCCCCTATTTATGTCTATAAGAATTGTAGACATAAATTCAAGGTTAACTTGATGATAACAAAACACTTAACAAATATATGAACTGAAACTAAGTAGAAATTTAAAAGTGCTGCAAAAGTGTATGTACTAGAAGGTAATTGAAGATTTACAGTGTTTCCAAGGGTGCTCCTCTGGCCTGAGCAAATCATCTTTTTCTTCTTTGATCCCTGGTTTTCTTTCCTAGCCCTTTGTCATTTTCCTCAATTTGGAGTTGGAGTTGTCTGAAGAATTCAGCTTCATCTTCATCACTGATATCCAACTTAGATTGCATTTCTTTGAGAGTTTCATTGCTGGCAATCTTGAGTTGGTCTTCAAGTCTGAAAAATCTTCTGACTCCTTTATCATCTCTGAATTCCATCAACCAATGTGGTGATTTGTGAATTGTAGTTCCCCTTTCTTGAATGAGTAAGGTTCTGGGCAAAGCATTGGGCTCCCTCCAAGTTTTCCTTATGTTGGCAATCTTGTTGAGAATTTCAGTCTTGGCAGTCCTGGTAAAGCCAGAATCCTTTTGTATGGCTGAAAAGACTCTGATCAAGGTAGAGTAGCCTTCATTCAGAATCCTGTAGAGAGGCCATGTTCTTTCCCCAGCTCCTTTGTATCTGAACACCAATCTCTCTGGTAGCTGTCTGTAAGCAGCAATTCCCCTTACATCCTCCAGCTCATCCAGATAAAGTTCAATGTCTGAAATTTCTTTTATGTCACAGATGTGAACATAATCATCTTTAGAAATGGGTGGCTTAGGGTTAGGTTTATGTTTTTGAGTGAATTTCTTAGAGTTTAGGGGAGGTGTAGATTTGGATTTTCTTTTCTGTTTCTTTGGTAGTGGAAGAGTGGTTAAAAAAGTAGGCAAATTGATGGTGTCCCAATCAATAGGTTCCTCTTTTGGGATGATTGGTTCACCATGGATGTTTATAGTGGGATCAGCAACAAAGGGTTCAGGTATGGAAGGTAGAGATTTAGTTTCTTCAGTGTTGCCTTCACTCCTTCTATGTGCCTTGGCCTTTCTTCTGTTTCCCTTTTGCCATTTCTCTTTTTCCTCCATGCTTTCACCAAATATACTCCCAAAAACCTCATCTAAGTTTGCAATCTTGTCTTCACCCCTGACTTCAATTCCTTTCTCATTTTCAACTAGACTTGACTTTAGCTTTTGTTCAAGCTTTGCTTGTGCTCTTTTGTCAGCCTTGAGTTTTTCAGCTTCTTTCTTTAACCTTTTGGTTTCTTCCCTCTTGGCTATTGAGAATTTGGGATGTCCTTGCATCACACATATGCTCTTTCCCTCTCTAAAGATAATAGCCATGTTTCTCCTTACTGCCTCATCCATGGTCTCCTTGTGTTTTATGATGCTTGTACCCAATACTTTGTCTTCATCAGGCTTTGGAAGAGGAAAGTCCACTTCTTTCATCTGAGCAAAGTCTAGAGGTTTCTTTGTGGAGTCCTTGCTGGATCTGGTGTTGGGCTTGAGAACCATAGGTTTTAGATTCTTGAAAGAAGTCTCTCCAACCTTATTTCTCCTTTCTTGCTTGTGCTCCATATTGATTGGTTCAACCTTTGTGCTATGTTTCACAGATATTGATTTATCTTGTGTTTAGCCAAACAGCTGTTGCATCCTTTCATCAATTCTCCTCCTTTGCTCTTTCACTTGAATTTCAGCTGCTGCTAGCTGGATTAAATCAATTCCATCAGGCTTTCCTTTGATTTGAATGATTGGAGAAGTAGTGATGGCAGGAACTAGCACTTTAGATATTTGGATTTTTGTAGATGGCTCTCCTTCCCCTTCCCTTTTACTCTCCCCCTTTTTGTTATCATCAAGGAGAGGGGTCAAGCCCTGTGCTTTTGCCAGCTGCATAAGTAGATTTGTTTGAGATTGTTGGTTGTGAAGAATGGTGGCCACAGAATCTTCAATAACTTGAACTCTGTCTTCCAATTTGGCCAGCCTCTTTTCAGTATGTGATTCCTTTTTCAATCTCAACACAATGTCCTGCATTGTACCAAAGGGCATGACTGAATCCAATTTTTCAGAATTGTAGGATTTCAAGTCAGCAATATCCTTTCTGAGTTCATCCACACTCAGATTCTGTCTTACTTGCTGCAACTTCATGAGATGCAGTGAGTCCAAGTGAGCTGTAAGGATAGCCTTTGTACCAGCATGAGAAGTTTTCTGAATGGCCTGTTTGATAGTACTGATTTGTTTGACTAAGGAGACATTGAATTGCCCTGTTGTAGACTCCTTTGTGAAGGCCCATTCAGGTAGATTTGGAATAAAACTAGGGCCTTCATCTCCCCCTAAGTTCATGCTTCCATCAGAAGAAACAAAGTCATCATCATCAGAATTTACTCCAAATTCTTCAAATGACTCACCAGCTGTTGAAGGCATCTTGTTAATAGCAGTTTTGTCCCTTTGAAGAGATGCTGTTGTATGTACTAGATGTAGTGTCTTTTCTGCCTCCACATTGCCCTGTGCAACCAATACTTGATAGGCTGAAACAGGATGAGTAAAAGTGTCAGCATCCAAGGAAATGTTATCAATTACAGCTTTATAATGTTGCTGAAATTGTCTTTCCTTTTCAGCATCATTCACAATCATTGACTCACTAGCAATGGCTGGATCCATCCTTATATCTGCTGTACCTGCCTTTCTCTCATTTTCTCTATGTTCTTGCATCAGGGGCTCCCCCTGGCTCACACAACTCACTCCCTCACCTTCACCTACTAAGGTGGTACTCCTCTCACTTACTTTTGCCATGCTGGAAGAAATAGCATGCATATTTGAGCTCTCAATCTCTCCTTTTGCCTGGGAGCAACCCAGCCTCTCACTCAAATTGTCACTCCCTTCCCTCAGTCCTAGAAGTGATTGTACAGTAATCAAGTCTTCTACACTTGGAATTGTTTCAGTTGTGTGTGTAGAGACTATCAACGGATGAGGAATAGCCGTTGAAGGTGAAACTGATGGTATCAATGGATAACTGCTGTTAAGCTTATCCGTTGAAGAACAACCACTTGTCAACGGATGAGTGATATCCGTTGAAGAAGGAAAAGAAGTAGAACTTGAAAGTGATATAACTGTTGAATCTGTGTAGATTGATATGAGTTTTGGTGACACAGATCCTTCAATTACATCTGAAAGAATTTGCGGGTGATCCAACAAATCATCTAAAAGATGATGATCACCTGTATTTGAGTGTGGCTCCTCCCTGAGTTGTAAAGAGGGAGAATCAGGAATTGATGGGAATAACATATCCACATCTAGAGATGGTGAGGAAGTGTGTGGTGATTGATGTGTGTTAATTGTGAGAGAATGGGGCTGTGACTCCACATTTGTTGGAGCCACATCAAACTGAGTTTGAGAAGGCATAGATACAGATGGATGTATCTGTGCAGTGTGTGCACCCTGTGTAGAAGATTGGGTTCTAGCTCTCTTTCTTCTAATAAAGGCTTTTGTTGGTGAGTGTTTGGCTTTAGTGTCCCTCCCTCGTTTGTGTGTTCCTGGTTGGGAACTATTTTCAATAGTTACATCCTTTTGGGAGGATGCAGCTAGGGATATGCTAGTAACCTTTTCAACCACCACAGCTTTTTGAGAAACTGTGGCTTGGCTAGCTTGGGAAGCACTTTTCTCTCCTTCCTTATCCTGGGGGTTTCTTTGATGTTCACCCCTCCCCTCACCACTCACACCCTGTTCACTCCCCTCAGGGTTAATGGTAGGTGTTACAACTGTTGTCTTTTGAGAAACAACAGAGGTGGTTTTCTTTGTCTTTGATTTTGAAAGTTTAGTTTTGGTGACCTTGGTAGGAATCTGTTGGGGCATTGTCACAGATTCCATGGCCACACTAGAAGATAAAGAAATAGAGGGGTTGGAAGAAGTAGGAGTTGTAGAAGCAATTACCTCACCTACCTGTGGTGCATTCATGATTGGTAAATATACCAATGGCACACTGCTGTTGAGATCCATTCTCAATAAATCTGCAAGAACTCTTTTCTCTTGTGCCCAGCACTTGAGTTTATTATTCTCATTCGTAATTACCAAACCTTCAGCAACATGGTTAGCCAATAACATAAAGAATCTAGCATAATAGATGTTATTAGGTCTATTAGCTTTGTTACCTAATCTAGTACCCAATTCTAGCATAATATAGTTGCTAAAATTAAAATACCTATCAGAAACAAACATATAGAGCATATTAACAAGAGATGAAGTTATGGCATCAAAATTGCTAATTTTCCCAGAGAAAACCTTGATAAAGGCATCCCCAAGAAAACTCCATTCTTTCCTAAGGCCTTTTCTTCTAATACTCCCTAAACTAGCAGAGTTAAGAGAATAACCTATGGAATTTAACATGCTGGATACATCATTATCAGTGTGTGGTGTCATGGCATTGTTCTCAGGTAATTTAAAACATGCTAGTAAGTCATCACAGTTAACACAGTGATTTTTACCTTTGAGAGTGAAGGAGATAGTCATATCTATGGAGTTGAACTCAGCAGATGTCCAAATCTCCTCAACTACTTCACAGTAAATCGTTGGGGCTTCCAGCATTGCATAGCTAAGTTTACAGTTTTTGATGAAGTCCATCATTTTGTGATAATCTGAGTGGGCTTCATTCTTTTCTACCAAAGCTATGAAATTGTTCTTCTCATAGATGAACCCAGATTGAGACATAATCTTCACTACTGGTGCCATTGTTGTGAGTAGAAATTGCAGAGAATAACTTGAAGGTTTTGCAGAGAGAAAATGGTAAAAGCTTTGAAATTTCAAGAAAGCGTAAAGTAAAAATGAAAAATCAGAAGGGCTTATATACTTTCTCAAAAAAAACATAAATAAGAGATTAAACAATAAATATGTGTAAGTGAATTTCAGCCGTTTAAGAATAAACTGTAAGTATTCTAAAAACTACCTTTAAAATAAATACATACAGCTGTATGTATGAGTATCAACGGTTAAGGCAATAGAATCAACAGCTGTGAAACACTTGAATCGACTGATGTGATATTTCAACGGATAAGGTAAATTGTCATCCGTTGAAGAGCACTTTAGTTTTATCCGTTGACGGATAAAAATTCCAGAAATGTATATGACTTTCAACGGATAATGAACATCCGTTGATAGAACAATTTTGACTTTCAACGGATAGGGAATATCCGTTGATGGAATAATCTATGTTAAAAATCAAATTTGTTCTTGTAGCTAATACATTTCAGGCTTCAACTCAAATTGCAATAAGGACATGAATTTTAAGAGTAATTAAGCATACCTAGCTCACTTACCAATCTTGTGAATGTTGATTCATCAAGTGGCTTGGTAAATATGTCTGCAATTTGTTGTTCACTTGGAACAAAATGAAGTTCCACTGTACCTTTCATCACATGTTCCCTAATGAAGTGGTACTTGATATCAATGTGCTTGGTCCTTGAGTGCTGCACAGGATTCTCTGTTATGGCTATGGCACTTATGTTGTCACAAAAAATAGGAATTCTATCAACATGTAGTCCATAATCAAGGAGTTGATTCCTCATCCATAACACTTGAGAGCAGCAACTTCCAGCAGCAATGTATTCAGCCTCAGCTGTAGAAGTAGAGACTGGATTTTGCTTTTTGCTAAACCATGATACAAGCTTGTTTCCCAGGAATTGGCAGGAGCCTGTTGTACTTTTCCTGTCTATTTTGCAACCTGCATAGTCTGCATCTGAGTAGCCAATTAGATCAAAACCAGACTCTCTAGGGTACCAAATTCCTAGATTTGGAGTCCCCTTGAGATATCTGAAAATTCTTTGAATAGCTACTAAGTGAGATTCTTTAGGGTCAGCTTGAAATCTAGCACAGAGACATGTAGAAAACATTATATCTGGTCTACTGGCAGTTAAATATAAAAGTGAACCAACCATGCCTCTATAACTTGTAATGTCCACAGACCTTTCAGTCTTATTTAATTCAAGTTTGGTGGCAGTGGCCATGGGAGTTTTTGCAGATGAACATTCTATTAAGTCAAACTTCTTTAAAAGATCATAAATATATTTAGTTTGACTAATGAAAATTCCATCACTAACTTGTTTAACTTGTAAACCAAGAAAATAGGTTAGTTCTCCCATCAGGCTCATTTCATAATTACTTTGCATTAGCTTAGCAAACTTTTTACAAAGCTTATCATCTGTAGATCCAAATATTATGTCATCTACATAAATTTGAACAAGTATACTAGAGCCATTAACATTCCTAAAGAAGAGAGTTTTATCAACAGTACCTCTAGTGAAGTGATTCTCCAAAAGGAATTTTGATAAGGTTTCATACCAGGCTCTAGGTGCTTGCTTCAGTCCATAGAGTGCTTTCAACAGATAATACACATAGTCTGGAAAATTTGGATCTTCAAACCCTGGAGGTTGACTTACATAAACTTCTTCCTCCAATTTTCCATTTAGAAATGCACTCTTGACATCCATTTGATAGACTTTGAAATTGGCATGGGCTGCATAGGCTAGAAAGATTCTGATGGCTTCAAGTCTTGCAACAGGAGCATATGTCTCATCAAAATCTATTCCCTCTTGTTGAGAATAGCCTTTAGCAACCAATCTGGCTTTATTCCTTATGACAATGCCATTTTCATCCATCTTGTTTCTGAATACCCATTTTGTGTCAATAGGACTCTTGTTCTTTGGTTTGGGTACCAGCTTCCAAACTTTGTTTCTCTCAAATTGGTTCAGCTCTTCCTGCATTGCTAATATCCAATCTGGATCCAATAAAGCTTCTTCCACTTTCTTAGGTTCCTCCTGAGATAGAAAACTACTATACAGACATTCATCTTGAGTAGCTTTTCTTGTTTGCACTTTAGATGATGCATCACCAATGATCAGTTCAAAGGGATGATTCTTGGTCCATTTCCTTTGAGGTGGAAGATATACTCTAGATGAGGTGGCCTCAGTATTGTCATGATGTGAGACAGAGTGTTGATTAGTTGAAACTCCCCCTGAGTTGTTGGTCCTTTGCAGGGAACTTGGAGTTCTATCAACTGATGATGTAAATCGATTATCCGTTGATGAACTATGATCAACGGATGCTTCATTTTGTACTTCAACGGATGATGCATTATATCTTTCAATGGATACTGCATTGCCTCTATCAACGGATGCAGAATTTTGTGCATTATCCAAGGGCATGTTCTGAATCCCTTTTGAAGTGTCATCTCCATCAGTCTCCTCTTCACTATCATCACAATATATCTCAATGTTGTCTAATTTGAGTCTCTCATGGTGTCCCTCATCTGTTAGTCCATCAATCTTTTTATCATCAAACACAACATGCACAGATTCCATAACAATGTTGGTTCTTAGATTGTAGACCCTATAAGATTTTCCAGCTGAGTAACCAATAAATATCCCTTCATCAGCCTTTGCATCAAACTTCCCTTTATGGTCAGATTGATTTCTCAGTATAAAGCATTTACATCCAAAGACATGAAGAAAGTTTAGAGTTGGTTTTCTTCTCTTGAACAACTGATAAGGCGTCATGCCTTTAGCTTGATTGATCAAAGAAATATTCTGAGTGTAGCAGGCACAATTAACAGCTTCAGCCCAGAAATATGTTGGTAACTTTGATTCTTCAAGCATTGTTCTAGCAGCCTCAATTAAAGATCTGTTCTTTCTTTCAACTACCCCATTTTGTTGAGGTGTTCTTGGAGCTGAGAACTCATGCATGATTCCATTTTCTTCACAGAACAGCCTCATTGTCAAATTCTTGAACTCAGTTCCATTGTCACTCCTGATATTCCTAACCTTCAAGTCAGGATGATTATTGACTTGCCTGATGTGATTGATAATGATTTCACTTGCTTCATCCTTTGATCCAAGAAAATAGACCCATGAAAACTTTGAGAAATCATCTACAATCACTAAGCAATATCTTTTTCTTGCAATTGACAATACATTGACTGGTCCAAACAAATCCATATGTAGTAGCTGTAATGGTTCATCAATTGTTGTTTCAAGCTTCTTTTTGAATGATGCTTTCCTTTGTTTGCCTTTCTGACAAGCATCACACAAACCATCCCTTGAGAATTCAACAAGAGGAATTCCTCTAACTAAGTCCTTTTTGACTAGATCATTCATTGTCTTGAAATTCAAATGGGATAGCTTCTTGTGCCATAGCCAACTTTCAACTGGACTTGCTTTGCTGAAGAGACAAGTAATAGATTCTGCATCAGTAGAGTTGAAGTCAGCTAAGTACATATTTCCTTTTCTAACTCCAGTTAGAACCACTTTGTTGTCTTTCTTACTGGTGACAACACAGGCTTCAGTATTGAAGGAAATTGTATTCCCTCTATCACATAGTTGACTGATGCTCAGTAAGTTGTGCTTGAGACCATCAACTAATGCAACTTCATCAATGATGACATTCCTTATTGAAATCAAGCCATATCCCATAGTAAACCCTTTGCTGTCATCTCCAAAGGTTATGCTAGGGCCAGCTTTCTCCTTAAACTCTGTGAGCAGGGAGAAATCTCCTGTCATGTGTCTTGAACAGCCACTGTCCAAGTACCATAGATTTTTTCTGTTTCCCTGCACACCATAAAATCAATCAAGTTGATTTTGGTACCCAAGTTTCCTTGGGTCCATTCATGTTAGCCTTTCTCCTAGACTTCATTCCTCTTGCATCTTTAGACTTAGGTAACTTTTAGTCAACCTTGATCTTAGATGTAGTTGGTTGAGGTGTAGGGTTAGTCACAGAATCATTTAGCACATTTGGAATTTGATAAGGCATGGATTGTGCAAACATGTTATTCCACATAGGCATATTGTATGGCATTTGAGGCATACTAAATGTAGCAAGATAAGGATTGTTAAAATATGGCATGTTTGCAAAATATGCATAAGGATTCTGTTGAGACATAACAGGCATAGCATGCAGAGGTGATGCAGACATATTAGGCATGGAAGAGGGTACAGGTATGGGAGTTTTCTTAATAGATTTGCAATTAGCAGATAGATGATTAACACTATTACAATGCACACAACTTTTTCTAGGAGCATACTTATCAGGTGTGTAATTGTTATGTTTGTTAACCCCTACCTTCCCATTTCTATTAGATTTCCTTTTAGTTTCCTTTTTATCCTCAACCACTTTGAGCCTATTCTTTAACTGTTCTAAGGTCATGTGTCCTATATTCACCTTACTGAAATCTTTGGATGTGCTTGCTTCTTCTTTGACAAAGTTCTTGGAAGTTGAACCAAACTTTTTGTTGAGTTTCTTTAGTTTTTCACTGTTAGAAACATCTGCATGTTTTAATTGAGGAACCTTCAACGGATGCTCCTTTTCTTCCTTCAACGGATAATTTCATCATCCGTTGATTCCACATCCGTTGACAGCCCATCAATTAATTCCATTTTCTTTTTGTTTTTATCCCAGGCAGTCTCACAAAATGATTCAATTCCTTGGACCTTGACAATTTGAGCACTAACATCCCTAGATGTCTTCCAGGCTTTAATCACCTCTTGCTCTCTCTCTAATTGATTAGAAAGTATTTCTACTTTCTTAACAGATTCAGCTAGTTCATTTTCAACAGATATACAATGTAGCTTAGTTTTCTCTAGGTCAATCAACTTATCTTCTAACACAGCATTTCTATTACTTAAAAACAGATTGTTCTCTTTAATCCTACTATTTTCTTTAGCAAGAGATTTAAGAGACACACGCAAGTGATACAATTCAGTAGACATGTCATTAAAAGCATCATTGCACTCTTCTTTAGTAAGCTGTGTTAAATCAGTAGTGATTACCTGGTTGCTTGATGAACTAACTTCATTTTCCTCAGAATCAGCCATGAGAGCCAAGTTGACATATTCCACATCTTCATCCTCTTCTTCTCCATCAGCTGCCCAGTCTTTTTCTTGAGTAATGAAAGCCTTCTCCTTTTGCTTGAGCAGATCAAAATATTTCTTTTTGTAATCTACTTGGTCAAATTTCTTCTTTTCAGTAGTTGGCTTTCTGCACTCACTTGCAAAGTGTCCACTTATACCACAATTGAAACACTTGAACTTGGATTTGTCCACCATGTTCTTATGAGGTTTAGTGGCTCTAGTGTTTTTCTTAAATTTCATCTTTGCAAATCTTCTGGACAGAAATGCAAGATGCTCATCAATACCATCAGAGTCATCTTGGCTGGAGTTGTCTTCATTCTCAGCAACTTGCTCCTTCCCCTTGCTTGATTCTGATTTGCTTGTGCCATCTTTGGAGTTTAATGTTGATCTCACAGTTTCTTGTCTGCATTCTTTCTCATTTTCAGCTACCAAGGCAACTGAACCTCCTTTCTTTCTTCCCTTCTCCAATACCTCATCCTGTTCCAGCTCTAGTTCATAAGTCTTCAAGATTCCATATAATCTTTCAAGAGTGAAGTCCTTATAATCTTGAGAGTTTCTCAAGGAGACAGTCATGGGTTTCCATTCCTTTGGCAAGGATCTTAAAATTTTAAGATTTAAATCCTTCACCTGGTACACTCTACCATACAGCTTCAGTCCATTCAACAGCTTTTGGAATCTATTGAATGTGTCATTTAAAGATTCATTTTCTTCAAAATGAAAATACTCATACTGTTGAATGAGAAGCTGCATTTTGTTTTCTTTTACTTGTTCTGTACCTTCACACAGTAGCTGAACTGTGTCCCAAACCTCTTTGGCAGTTGTGCAATTTATCACATTATCAAACATATCCTTGTCAAGACCATTAAACAAAATGTTCATAGCCTTCTTATCCTTGTGGACTTCTTCTGTGTCTTCCATTGTCCATTCTGCTCTAGGTTTTGGAATGGATTGACCAACAACAATTATGGCTGTAGCAACTGTGGCTACTTTGTGGGGAATGTGAGGACCATTTTCAATGCAGTTTACATAACCTTCATCTTGGGAGAGTAGATGAAGGTGCATTTTCACCTTCCAATGGTGATAACTGTCTTTGTCAAGAACTGGGATTTTTACTCCAATATCCTTCTTACTCATCTTTGTTAGTTTCCAAGAACTTTAAACAACTTTGTATGTCAAGAGCCTGCTCTGATACCAATTGTTATTCCTAGTGAACTAACAATGAGATTTACAGAAGGGGGGTTGAATGTAAATCTCAAAACTTTTTCAAGTTTTGAGCAGTTTCAAAGGCTGTGTGTTTAAGATAAACAAGTGTGTGAATTGCTTTAAGCTAATACAGACAAATATATATTCAAGCACAAAAGTACAGAACACAACAGACCTTAAAAACTTTTCTGGTGGATTTGTTGTTCCACCAGAGATGGTATTTCAGAAAATCTGTGATTCAAGAAGTTGATCACAGCTGCATCCTAGTACAAACTAGATGATTTTTCTCAAGATTTTTCTAAACAGCTCTGGAAAAATTCATATCTAATTACTAGTTGCTACTTGGTTTATATAACACCAAGTTTACAAGTGAAGACAAAGATAAAAAGTACAATAATAAAATAAGTTATCCACTTGTTTCTTCTCCATTTTACTCCAGTGCATTGTTGACTATTGCCTCTTTATACTAGAGTAGAACGGCTGCTTTTTCTGATGTTCCTGAAATAGGCTACCACATCTCAGTTGTCTCTGTCAACCCATGTGCCTCTGTTTGTAGGTACAACTACCACTTATCAACTGCTATTTAACAGAACATTCATTGAAGCCTTCATCCGTTGATGGCTTTATCCGTTGATGTGTTAGCAGTTGAAGCTCTATCCGTTGATGCACTCATCCGTTGAAGGATGTTATCCGTTGAAGCTTTAGAGACATCCGTTGAAGCTTTGTTTCTCATCCGTTGAAGGTCTTTAAGTTATCCGTTGACACCATTTCATTTATACAAAATTACAAGGCATGAAATATTTACAATTGGCCTTCCTATCTGCATATCCTTTAGTAGTCAACATGACTTATAATTTCCCTCAACATTTAAGAATTATATCTCAAATTCAGAGACTGAAATGTGCTACAACACTAGACTTATTTCTAAGTAAAGCTACACCATCAACGGATAGCCAAAGTGGTCTTATCCGTTGAGGCTACAAACACTAGATTTCTACTTAAGTGTTTTGTTAAACATATCATCAAACTAATGCACATATATTCCTAACATATTTAATCTATTAACAGAAGTTAAAATATCAAGTGCACAAATAGAGATCAATTGTTTATTCATAGATAATGGAAGGTGAAAGGAGTACATGCTTGTGGTCTCAGGGAGGCGCCTATATGGCACTACCCCCGAGACTTTGGAGTATTGTAAGATAGTACTAAGTCTGAAAAGAATAATTTTACTGATAATATTTGCGGAGGTGTTCCATGTTCCAAGCTCTCGGGATCAACTTGTCTTGCATATCATTGAGGTGGTAGGTTCCCTCCCAGAGCACCGACTTTATCTTGTAGGGGCCTTCCCAATTCGCTCCAAAGACTCCGTGGCTCACCACCTTTGTGTTTGGCATGACCCGGCGCAGAACCAAGTCTCTCACCTTGAAAGTCCGGGCTCTAACCTTACTGTTGTAGTGCCTAGTTGTCCTCTGCTGATATGCTGCTACCCTGATCTGAGCATCTTCTCGAGTTTCCTCGATCATGTCCAAATAGAGCCGATGGTTGACCTCATTTGCCTCTGAGTCATAGTTGTCCCTCCGAAAAGATCCTGCCCCCACTTCAACGGGCACCATAGCTTCACACCCAAACACCAGAGAGAAAGGGGTCTCTCCAGTTGTGGTTCGGGGTGTTGTGTTGTAAGACCATAGGACCTGGGTGAGCTCTTCTGGCCATGTCCCTTTTTTCTCTTCTAGCTTTGCCTTCAGGGTGTGCTTAATGATCTTGTTAACAGCCTTTGTCTTCCCGTTACTTTGGGGGTGACAAACCGCACTAAAACTCTTCTGAATCCCCAGCTGCTCACAATATTCCCGCATTTCCTTGCTATCGAACTGTTTCCCGTTATCAGATATCAACTTGTAAGGGATGCCATAGCGGCACACAATGGTCCTGTGCACAAACTTTCTGAGCTTTTTTGCCGTGATAGTGGCTAGAGGCTCGGCCTCTGCCCACTTAGTGAAGTAGTCTACTGTAACAACCACATATTTGACTTCTCCCTTGGCCTTTGGGAGTTCTTCGATAAGATCAATTCCCCACATAGCGAAGGGCCAAGGGCTCATGAGGGATGTGAGGGGAGCCACGGGGCTGTTATAGTAATTGGCATGTCGATGGCACTTATCACAGGCCCGGGAGAATTCAAAGGCATCTTTTTTTATCGTTGACCAATAGTAACCTTGACGGAGGATTTTATGAGCAAGAGAGCTACCCCCCGAGTGATTGCCACAAATGCCTTCATGTACTTCCTTAAGGATATAATTGTACTCCTCCCCATCTATGCACTTGAGAAGGGGCACACTGAACCCTCTCCTATATAGGACCCCATCATATATCACATAGCGGGCTGCCTTGTATTTTACTCTTCTTGCCTCATTCTTTTCGTCCGGGAGCGATCCTTCTTTTATATAGGCTAAGATAGGTGTCATCCATGTGGGGCCGAGGTTATCACTGAGGCTGCCCACCTCATGCTCGGGCACACTAGGCTGCCTCTGTATATCAAGGGGCACGACCCTAGCAGGGTGGCCTCGCGGCGCGAGCCGAGTTTAGCTAGCTCGTCCGCGCCTTCATTCTGCCCGCGTGGGATTAGTTCCAGTCTCACCTCGTTGAACCTTGTGATTATCCTCTGCGCGCACTTTAGGTAAAGCTCCGTTCTCGGCCCCTTAGCTTGATACCCCCCGTTTATCTGATAGACCACAATCATGGAGTCACTAAACACATTCAAATTCTCCACCTTCATTTCCAAAGCTAGCTTGAGACCGTTGATCAGGGCCTCATACTCAGCATCGTTGTTGGTTGCATGAAAGGCCAGATGGGTCGCACGTCTGATCTTGTGCACCTCTGGACTGATTAGCTCAATTCCAGCTCCTGCTCCATCACCATTAGAGGCTCCATCCATAAATAGGCTCCACCATGAGGCACTATTTTGGCTCTCCAGCCCAACTTTTTCTGTGCTAGGTATGACAATAAGGGCTCCCGGCTCCACTTCTTGATGTAGAGGAAATTCTAGCACAAAATCGGCCAGGGCTTGGCCTTTGATTGCGGTCCTTGGCTTATAATCCACCTCGAATTGGCCGAGCTCAACCGTCCACTTCAACATTCGACCAGAAAACTCTGGTTTGTGCATCACCTGTCTGAGGGGGTAGGAGGTTCGTACTTCTATCTTGTGCGCCTGAAAATAGGGCCTGAGCTTTCGGGAGGCCAGGATCAGAGCATATGCTAACTTCTCGAGGCTTGTGTACCGAGTCTCGGCGTCGGCTAACCTTTTACTCACATAATATACCGGGAACTGGATACCATCCTCCTCTCGGACTAATACCGCACTTACTGCACAGTCAGAGACGGCAAAATATAGGACCGGAATCTCTCCTGCCTTTGGGTTGGACAACATTGGAGGGCTGCTGAGATGCTTCTTTATGTTCTGAAAGGCTTCCTCACATTCTTTTGTCCATTCAAAATTCTTCCCCACTCCTTTAATCACCTTGAAGAACTCCTGACATTTGTCGGAAGACTTTGAGACGAAGCGGTTTAAGGCAGCCACCCGCCCTATTAAGCTTTGGACGTCCTTCATCCGTCGGGGGGATTTCATCTCGAGTAGGGCTCGTATCTTGGCGGGGTTGGCCTCAATGCCCCTATGGTTGACAATAAACCCCAAAAACTTCCCTGATTCGACCCCAAACACACATTTATGGGGGTTGAGCTTCATCATGTACTCCCTTAGGATCTGGAACATTTATGCTAGGTGGCGGACATGATCTCTTGCTTCTTTTGACTTCACAAGCATGTCATCTACATAGGCCTCCATAGTCTTCCCCAACTCATGTTTGAATATCTTATTCACCAGCCTCTGATAGGTTGCCCCCGCATTAAGGAGCCCGAAAGGCATCCTGATGTAACAGTAGAGGCCACGATCAGTGATAAAGGAAGTGTGCTCCTGATCTGGCCCGCACATTGGGATTTGATTATATCCCGAATAAGCATCCATGAAGCTAAGTAACGCATGCCCAGCTGTAGAGTCAACCAGCTGGTTGATTGGGGGCAGAGGAAAACTATCCTTCGGGCAAGCTTTGTTCAGGTCGGTGAAGTCTACGCATGTCCTACACTTGCCATTGGGCTTCTTGACAAGCACGGGGTTGGCAAGCCACATGGGGTAGAAGGCTTCCCTTACAAGCCCTGCCTCTATTAGTCTATCCACTTCTTCTCTGAGGGCCTCTGCCCTCTCTCCACCAATCGGCCGTCTCTTCTATCTAACCCCCTTCTTTTCCGGGTCCAAGTTGAGCCAGTGGCACATGACATTTGGGTCAATCCCTATCATATCAGAGTGTGACCATGCAAAGACATCTGAATTCTCCCTTAGGAAGCGGGCTAGATCCTCCCTCAAGTCAGGACTTAGGTTAGAGTCTATTCTGAGTACCTTGGAGGGATCATTTGGGTCTACCAAGATCGGGATTGTGTCCTCTGCGGCCCCAACCCTCTCGACCATTGGGGGAATTCTCGGGTCTAAGTCTGCTCGAGCCTTACTAGATTTTCCCACTTTCGTGATTATCAAACCTTCCGTATCCTCGAGCTCAGGCTGGTGAGCTCGGGCCGGATTTATCAAGCGTTCAGAGGTCGTAGTGATAGTGCGAGTGATTCCGTTGGGCAGATCCATAGTTATTGTTGTTTCTTCGCGTGCCCACTTCCCTTTCCTAAGTCTTGCAGCGATTTGTTCTGGGCTCTCTTCTTCATCACTTGCCTCTTCCACAATTCCCTCTTGTACCAACATGATGGGCTGAGAGGCTTCCATTAGCAAGGCCCCTGGGCGTGGTTCCACCTGAATCCCCATGTGCTTGAAATAGTTCTCGTACAATTCCTCGATTGAAATCAGGTTACAAGTCTCGTGTCCCTCAGGACGTACTCTCTTCCTGCCCTCAGCCTCTTCCATGAGGACATCACCTTCACCCGGTTCGACCATCTCCTTTGATGCACTTCCTGACTCAGCCGCCCTGAGTGCCTGGTTGTAGCAGACCCTTGATTCGTATTGACAGCTCTTCAAGAAGCCTACCCCCGTGGGGGTTGGGAATTTTATCGTCATGTGATGGATTGAGGTCACCATCCTCATTGCCCTCATAAGGGGCCTGCCCACTATAATATTATAGGCACAAGGCCGGTCTACCACTGTAAATATAGCGATCTGGGTGACCACATGAGGCTCTTCTCCTATGGTCACCGGGAGCCGAATTGTCCCTTTCACTCCGATCGAGTTTCCCGTGAACCCGTACAGGTGTCCACCTATCGAGGTTAATTCTCTATCCAACAATCACAGCTTCTTGTAGGCATCATAAGTTAGAACATCAGCCGAGCTCCCGGTATCCACCATTGCTCGGTGTACATTCACCGTCCCAGTCTTCATTTTTATAACCAGGGCATCTGTATGAGGGTAATGCACCCATTTGGCATCGTTCTCCCTAAACACGATGTCATCGACCTCCCTTTCAAAGAGCTCCGGGGGCCTTTGGCTCAGATGGTTGGCGTTGGTGAGGGGCTTATCCTTTGCTTCCCGGGCATATTTGTTAATTGTCTTTCGGCTGTCTCCACCAATGTGAGACCCGCCTAGAATAATATGAATGCTACCAGCCCGAGGTACCCTCTCTTTGTCTTCTGGGGGTGGGGGAGGGACGGTATGATAATCATTCATGTGCTTTCGAACCTCCTTGACAACCCACTCTGTAAGCTTCCCTTGTCTTATCAGTGTCTCGATTTCATCCTTCAATTATCTACAATCAGTTGTATCATGCCCCGTGGCCTCATGGTATGCGCAATACTTCGATGTATCCCTCTTGTTATAGTCTGTGAGAGGGGTTGCCTTTCTGAATACCCCCTTTCCAGCATAGGTAGCATATATGTGGTCAATAGATGCTACCAGAGGGGTGTGCGTCTGCCATTTGCTTGTATAAGGTTTCCCCGAATCTTTGTTTGTCTCTTTACCTCGGGCAGACTCCACCAATGGTGGTTCGGTCACTTGAAGTTGAAAATGATCCATTTCGTCCCAGAAAAGAAGATGAAGATCCACTTGGACCAGAAGTTCCATATCTCAGTGCAATTGGCGCTCTTATGTACCTCGCAAATAACACACGACCTGATATTGCTTTTGCTGTGAATCTATTAGCAAGATTCAGTTCGAATTCAACTAAAAGACATTGGGATGGAATCAAGCATATATTGAGATATCTTCGCAGGACAATTGATCTTGGATTATTCTTTTCAAATAATTCGAAATCACAACTGGTTGGATATGCAGATGCTGGATACTTATCAGATCCTCATGTTGGACGATCACAGACAAGTTACTTATTCACATATTGCGGTACTGGTATTGCTTGGAAATCTACAAAACAGACCATGGCTGTAACTTCATCAAATCACGCAGAATTACTAGCAATCCATAAAGCATGTAGGGAATGTGTCTGGATATGATCCATAATCCAACATATTCGGCATTCATGTGGATTATCAAATGTTACAGACGACCCCACTATTTTGTTTGAAGATAATTCAGCTTGCATTAAACAGTTAAAAGAAAGATATATCAAGGGAGATCAAACAAAACACATCTTACCAAAATTCTTCTACACTCACGAATTACAAGAGAATGGAGATATTGAGGTACAACAAGTTCGATCATGTGATAATCAGGCGGATATACTTACAAAGTCACTACCGACATCAACATTTGAGAAGCTACGAAATAACATCGTAATGCGAAGATTGAAGAACATATTACATCAAGATGTCAATATGTGAGATATTTGATTCAGGGGGAGACTGTACTCTTTTTCCTTCATCAAGCTTTTTATCCCACCGGGTTTTCCTTGCAAGGTTTTAACGAGGCAGTCAATCTTTGAGATACTCAAATTTGACAATCAAGGGGGAGTGTTATAATAATGATTGTCAAATCTTACTAAGGAAGACTCGCAATACTTACTAAGGAAGACTCACACAACTTCTCAGAGAAGAAACTTAGTAAAGAATAATTTTGATTAAAATCCTATCTTATCTTTTCGTAGCACGTGCAATCATATCTTATCTTTTCGTAGTAAGTATAATCTTATCTTATCTTTTCATAATACGTGTAATCCTATCCTATCTTTCTGTAAGTATAAATAAGACCTTCAGTTATTGAAATCAGACACACTGAAAACATATTGAACAACAATTCTCTCTCTTCAATTTCTACTCTCTCTATGTGCATTTATTAAGTCATACATTATCTAGTAATTCGAGGTTTACAACACGTCATTTACAACATAATTTAAATATAATAGATATCTACATGCCATCATTATATATATAATTAACTAAATATAAGTCAAAATCAACATAAAAATTATAACAAAAATTCAAATCAAATGAAAGTTACTGAAATTGAATTATCAAAACTTTCGGGCACCACTTTTGGCAATCACCTAAAAATCACCAACAACACGTTAAAACCTAATAATTACCAACACCACTAGAATTAACTGTCATAACAACTATATCGTCATTTTTCACCATTTTTTATCATAAACAAACCCGATAAATTTTTAAATAATGTATTAGTAATTTAAGGAGAAATAATTACAATCAAGTGATAACTGTCACAACCTCCAACCACTATTTTTGATAACCACCTAAAAATCACCAACTACACAATTAAATTACCGTATCAACATCTCCAACCCCCATTTCGGATAAACATCTAGAAATCATCAACTACATAATTAAATTATCGTATCAACTGTATTGCTAATTTTTTGCCACTTGTTACCGTAGGTCCACCATTGTTACCACCGCTACCATCAATATTTACGGATTATCACGATATATAGCTAATTAAATACATGGCAAAATGAACATGAAAGTCCCAAAACCAACAAAAAAATCAAAATGAATCATGAAATTGTGATTTAAAGGAAAGTAATCACAACAAAACAGAGGTTACCAAAATTTAACTGTAAGATACTCCAAACTGCATTTAAGACAACTACTTGAAAATTACCTGTTTAAATTGAAACACAAAAATCGAATAATCATCATAACTAATTATCATTTTTCACCAAAATCTAACTTGCAAATACTTTATTTTAATTTTCTTTAAAAATTGTCATTTAATAGTTATTTTTAAAAACTGAATTTATTCATTAATACTGCATTTTAACGGTCATGGATATATGATTCACGGGGAATATATATAATTTATATTCAATAAAAGATCTAAAAGATCTTGTCAAGATAAATAAAAGATTCAAAAAAAATAATAATATGACATTTCTGTTAACAAAAATCAGGATTAAAAAAATAATAATGAAGATCATTATAATAAGAGTAAAAAAGTCAATGAAGATCATGAAAACATCCGTTATTATCTATGTAAAAATATATAATATTAAGACCTAGAGAATATGTGTTGACATTTATTACAAAATTATCTGCATTTATTGCACTTCACTATCTACTGAGGAAAATGCTAAAGACCCTAAATTTTTACACCAAAAAATTCCCCAAATATGATGGGTCATATGAAGATTTGGCAACTTTCCTCATAATAATATGAGACCCCGTGTTCATTTATATACGTCCACGAATCAAAATCAGCCATATCAGTCACGCCATTTAGGCTGTGTTCCCGAATCTAGGATAGAAAAGAAAAGAATAGAAAATAACCAATTTTCCTTTCTCTCCTAATCTTTTCAAAAGTGGGAAGAAGATTTTGGAGATAAGAATAAAGAAAACTTCTTCCCAAATCTGTAACTTTCTTTTCCTTTCTTTCATAAAAATTGTTCGGGAACAAGCTGAAGAAATATATTTTTTACATTTCTTTTCTTTTCTCTCCAAAAAAAGTTTCTGGAACACAGCGTTAGTAAATTTTTTGGAGAAGATATTTGGGGTAACTATCGCTACTGATCTGATCACTACATAAACATACATCATAGTTCTACAACAATTACTATCATTCAATTGTAAATATGGCTTCTTATTATGTTCAAGTTTTAACATTACTTTTCATCATCTCTATTACATCTTCTTTTGCAGTCGATTATCGTCAAATACCCGTAAGTGTAACCAATGATATTGCCAGCCACGAGGATTTGACAATTCATTGCAAATCAAACACAGGCATCGATTTGGATACAACGATAATTCAATACGGTAAATCTTTTGTGTGGACCGGTAAAATTATTCCGGGAACGAGAGAGATTTACTTTTGTGATTTGCATACTCCATCACATCTAAATGGACTTTTCACTTTGTTTATGAGCACTAGAGATCCTAATAGATGTCGTGATCATTTTGATGAGTCAATATTTCCGACATTAGGGGGAGATAAATTATTGCATAAGATAAACCCTGACTTGACATGGAATACATCAGGATTAAATGCTTTAAATCCGTGAACTAATCAATGCAAATCTGAAGTTTAAAGAATTATTCATATGCCAAATATTGCTAATCAAATGCCAGATGCTTTTAGTGATTCTAGGCATATTGTTAAATCACATATACTTGCCATTAATGCCCCAACAAGGGTTGAAATACCTATTCATAAATCAGTTCCCGAAGAATTGAATAATAATTCAAAACCACGCCAGAAGCGTGGTAGACCAATTGGTGCAAAAGATGTTGTACCACGAAAATGGAAAACGATTGGACATGCCTCTGAAGTGGCAAATGTTCCAGACAATACCCTTGAAGTGGCATCACCTCCTGAAGAGGTTAAAACCCCTAAAGTGGCAGTGATAAAACCACCAGAACTGGTATTACATATAGAAGAGGATATTGCCCCTGAAGTGGCACATACTTCCGTAAAAGCTAAGGTACCTGAAAGTTATGAGGTCTCATTGAGTTATGTACATAACGGAAAATTATTGGATCGTGGGAGTATTGAAGTTGATGATGTATATTCTTTTTCCGTGGCATGTGATATTATTATGAACTCCGATCCAGAACCACAAAATGTGGAAGAATGTCGACAAAGAGATGATTGGCCAAAATGGAAAGTTGCAATCCAGGAAGAATTGCAATCCTTGCGCAAGAGAAATGTATTTGGACCTGCAGTCCGAACACTAGCTGTTGTGGTCCCCGTTGGGAACAGATGGGTATTTGTACGAAAACAAAATGAGAGAAATGAAATTATAAGATATAAAGCCCAACTCGTAGCCCAGAGATTCTCTCAAAGGGCTGTATTTGATTACCAGGAAATTTACTCTCTTGTGATGGATGAAGTTACTTTTCGTTTTCTTATGGGTATGTCTTGCATGGAAAAATTGGAAACTCGCCTGATGGACGTTGTGACCGCCTACCTATATGGATCACTTAATAGTGATATCTATATGAAAATCCCTAAACGATTAAAATTGGATGAGACTAAGACCCGTCATTTATACTCACTCAAATTACAACGATCAATATATGGACTGAAACAATCTGGTCGTATGTGGAACAACAGGCTTAGTCAATACCTATTGAATGATGGGTATGTTAATGATAAAGTATGTCCATGTGTGTTTATTAAAAGATATCAAACTGGTTTCATTATTATTGTTGTATATGTGGATGATTTGAATATTGTAGGTACTTCTGAGATATTACTAATGCTGCTAGTTATTTGAAAAATGAGTTTGAAATGAAAGATTTTGGAAAGACAAAGTTCTGTTTAGGTTTACAGGTGGAACACTTATCTTCAAGAATATTTGTTCATCACTCAACCTACATATAAAAAGCTCTTGATCGATTTTACATGGAAAAATCTCATCCTCCAACTCCACCAATGGTGGTTCGGTCACTTGAAGTTGAAAATGATCCATTTCGTCTCAGAAAAGAAGATGAAGATCCACTTGGACCAGAAGTTCCATATCTCAGTGCAATTGGCGCTCTTATGTACCTCGCAAACAACACACGACCTGATATTGCTTTTGCTGTGAATCTATTAGCAAGATTCAGTTCGAATTCAACTAAAAGACATTGGGATGGTATCAAGCATATATTGAGATATCTTCGCAGGACAATTGATCTTGGATTATTCTTTTCAAATAATTCGAAATCACAGCTGGTTGGATATGCAGATGCTGGATACTTATCAGATCCTCATGTTGGACGATCACAGACAAGTTACTTATTCACATATTGCGGTACTGGTATTGCTTGGAAATCTACAAAACAGACCATGGCTGCAACTTCATCAAATCACGCAGAATTACTAGCAATCCATAAAGCATGTAGGGAATGTGTCTGGATACGATCCATAATCCAACATATTCGGCATTTATGTGGATTATCAAATATTATAATAATGATTGTCATATCTTACTAAGGAAGACTCGCGATACTTATTAAGGAAGACTCGCACAACTTCTCAGAGCAGAAACTTAGTAAAGAAGAATTTTGATTAAAATTCTATCTTATCTTTTCGTAGCACGTGCAATCCTATATTATCTTTTCGTAGTATGTGTAATCTTATCTTATCTTTTCGTAATACGTGTAATCCTATCTTATCTTTCTTTAAGTATAAATAGGACCTTCAGTTATTGAAATCAGACACACTGAAAACATATTGAACAACAATTCTCTCTCTTCAATATCTACTCTCTCATGTGCATTTATCTAGTAATTCGAGGTTTACAACACGTTATTTACAACATAATTTAAATATAATAGATATCTACATGCCATCATTATATATATATAATTAACTAAATATAAGCCGAAATCAACATAAAAATTACAAAAAAAATTCAAATCAAATGAAAGTTACTGAAATTGAACTATCAAAACTTTCAGGCACCACTTTTGGCAATCACCTAAAAATCACCAACAACACGTTAAAACCTACTCCCTCTGTTTCATTTTAATAGTTGCTTGACTTTTCTGCACTCATTTCTAGGTGCTTTGACCGCATAGTTAAAACAATAATTTTTAAAAATTTCTTTTCCTGAATAAAAATATTTAATTTAAACTTTTATTTACAAAAGAATTTTATTAAAAATAATAATTTTTACTATGCGGTCAATGCAACTTGAGATTTGTGCAGAAAAGTTAAGAGACAAATAAAATGAAACAGAGGGAGTAATAATTACCAACGCCACTAGAATTAACTGTCATAACAACTATATCGTCATTTTCACCATTTTTTATCATAAATAAACCCGATAAATTTTTAAATAATGTATTAGTAATTTAAGGAGAAATAATTACAATCAAGTGATAATTGTCACAACCTCCAACCACCATTTCTGATAACCCCCTAAAAATCATCAACTACATAATTAAATTACTGTATCAACATCTCCAACCCCCATTTCGGATAAACACCTGGAAATCACCAACTACATAATTAAAGTACCATATCAACTGTATTGCTAATTTTTTGCCACTTGTTACCGTAGGTCCTCCATTGTTACCACCGCTACCATCAATATTTACGGATTATCACGATATATAGCTAATTAAATACAAGGCAAAATGAACATGAAAGTCCCAAAATCCCAACAAAAAATCAAAATGAATCATGAAATTGTGATTTAAAGGAAAGTAATCACAACAAAACAGAGGTTACCAAAATTTAACCGTAAGATACTCCAAACTGCATTTAAGACAACTACTTGAAAATTACCTGTTTAAATTGAAACACAAAAATCGAATAATCATCATAACTAATTATCATTTTTCACCAAAATCTAACTTGCAAATACTTTATTTTAATTTTCTTTAAAAATTGTCATTTAACAATTATTTTTAAAAATTGAATTTATTCATTAATACTACATTTTAACGGTCATGGATATATGATTCACGGAGAATATATATAATTTATATTCAATAAAAGATCTAAAAGATCTTGTCAAGATAAATAGAAGATTAAAAAATAATAAGAATATGACATTTCTGTAAACAAAAATCAGGATTAAAAAAAAATACTGAAGATCATTATAATAAGAGTAAAAAAGTCAATCAAGATCACGAAAACATCCGTTACTATCTATGTAAAAAAATATAATATATCTTGAGAATATCAGTTGACATTTATTACAAAATTATCTGCATTTATTGCACTTCACTATCTACTCACGAAAATGCTAAAAACCCTAAATTTTTACACCAAAAAATTCCCCAAATACAATGTGTCATATGCATATTTGGCAATTTTTCTCATAATAATATGAGACCCCGCGTGCATTTATACGCGCACACGAATCAAAGTCAGCCATATCAGTCACGTCATTTAGTAAATTTTTTGGAGAAAATATTTGGAGTATCGAGCACTACTCATCTGATCACTACATAAACATACATCATAGTTCTACAACAATTACTATCATTCAATTGTAAATATGGCTTCTTATTATGTTCAAGTTTTAGCATTACTTTTCATCATCTCTATCACATCTTCTTTTGCAGTTGATTATCGTCAAATACCAGTAAGTGTAACCAATGATATTGCCAGCCACGAGGATTTGACAATCCATTGCAAATCAAACACAGGCATCGATTTGGATACAACGATAATTCAATACGGTAAATCTTTTGTGTGGACCGGTAAAATTATTCCGGGAACGAGAGAGATTTACTTTTGTGACTTGCATACTCCATCACATCTAAATGGACTTTTCACTTTGTTTATGAGCACTAGAGATGCTAATAGATGTCGTGATCATTGCTTATGGAGTGCAAGACAAGATGGGATTTATCTTTATGATCCGGATCTAAGTGACTATGAATTACAATTTACATGGTGGTGAAGTGTTATTTCTTTGAATGAATTATGTGTAATTGATCAATGCTTGAATTTCACATTTTATTAATAAAAGTTTTATTTCTCGTAAATGTAGTGGATTAATACATAATTACATATAGAGACGATAAGAATAAGTTTCTAAATTTGAGATAATAGTTTTGATAGTCGACTCCCATATCCAGGTTTCTAGTCGACATTTTTCTACTTTCATGTCCTTCACCCCTCTTCCCATTTCGCTCTCTTATACTCTTTTTATTTATCATTTTTTCAATAAAACCGAGATCTAATTTTTTTGGGAGAGATCTTGTTGAGTATCTTGTTATTTAGGTTTGTTAGTCGTTTTCATCTTTTTAAGATGTTGGCGTGTTATATTTTGATATTTTGTATGTCGTATTAGGGGTTTCATTAGTTCTTATGAGAAATATTTATATGGTATATTGAGAGATATGTAAGACTCTAGTCGGAATAGAATCTTTCCAGGTAAACCTACAAGGGCCAAAGTCAGACGATGGTGGATAACAAAAACTCGTATTTCACAACAAAAAATGTTGATATTTTGAGCGTTTTTGTTCCTCCAATATTAATTGATGAAACTGATAGTTCTGATCATTTGTATGTTGGATCACTCGAAAAATGTCTTTTGTAATACTTTTCGGATTAAATTTTTTCGATATTCCATGTGTTAAGTAATCTGAAAATTAAACGGCTATTTGTTTAGTTTATTTTTTATTTCACCATTATATTGTAGTTGACAGCTTGGAGGTTTGTTACGGCTGAGTTCCACTATTTTAGTGAATCATTCGCTTGTTCGTCAAAAAAATATAAGTTTTATTTAAGCCAATGAAGAGCATTTGAGATAATTAATGTTTTACACATAATAAATTGCGTAAAATTATGGAAAAGTAATATAAAAAAAATTGAATTTGGGGTTTCTTTAAATATCAAGTTACTAAACTGGGTCTATGTGTGTAAATTCGAAACTTTTAGCACATTTCTCTTCTTACGTACATTAATGAGTACAAGAATCTCAAAAAAAGATAAACAACACATGTTCATAAGACCAGCTTAATAAAAGATAAGATAAGAGAAAATAGAGTCAATTGAATGTCTTCGATGGCTGAATTCTTCTTCGTTGATGATTTATTCTCTCCATCCCTTCTACGACTACTTGTCTCTTGCCTTTCACTATATTAGGTCTAGTCTATCGCTAATCTATATCTAATAGAAGTCTTTTAATGATTTAATGCAAATACAAGAAGATCTCTCAAATAGAATTGAATTTAAAAAAACAGAAAATTCATAGTTGACTTTTTGACTCAAATTCCGAGCTAATTCGGTTGGACTTTGAGTTCAAGTCCACTTCTGAAATAAATCTCTTTTCACAAGCTTTACGTGGGCTTTTAAATCGCCAGAATCGAATTTCTAGAACTCCAGATATGACCCCAAACAGTATATACTGCGCAAACGGCCCGTTAAATCCGATTTTAAATCAAATTAAACTCCGAATTTGATTTTTTAAACTCCAAGCCTTCCTTTATTATAACTCATATATCTACAATAAAACATGAATATTTACTAAATAAAAGTTTAAAAATTCAAATTTGTACAAAATAACCAAAATACAAGAATATTATTAAGATAAAGTGCACGCAATCAACATGTGTGACCACATTCTAGTTCTTGAAAAAGTTGTGGTCATTGGATTTACCGGGTAAGGCAATAAATCTAGTTCAGAGAATTTGCAGGGACTATTTACCAACTACTGTGAATTTGATAACCAAGAGAGTTCAAGTAGATACAAAGTGTGCTTGATGTCTTGTGCGAGATGAGGATACCACAAGGATAATTATGATAATATGATAAATATATTTTTTATTTGGTTTCATGTAATACTCTTATTCTATCAATGCTAAAGCAATTAAGCATTTTTGTAACAACTAAGAATGCACATAAAACCCAATCAAGGGTGAATAAAGAAACCAAAAATTTCAAAGTTAAAAAGATAAAACAATGAAAATCCAAGCATAAAGAGATCAAATAAGTGTAATTTATTTTGGGAAGTGATATTTTCGGAACATTTTTCTTTTTAAATTTTCAGAAAAAAAAATGTATGAAAAGATCAAAGTACACTAACATTGATCACTACAAAAATATAAGATTAGATACAATCGAACAAATTCAACCGGTCTATTTGACTGGGCACGGCTAAATATACATGCCAGCGATTGAACTTAAATTCGGTTGAAATAATGCGGTTGAATTTAGTAATAAATTCGACTGATATTTTTTGAAAAATCGATTTTTCAAGAGTTATTTTTTGTACGTACACTTGTCTTTTCATCCCATATTTGCTCTAGAAATAGAAGAGATGCTCTGAAAATAACATTTCCCTTTCTTTTCAATCAATAATCAAGAACAATAAACTTATAGTAGTGAAAGAACCTATGTTCAAACACCTCTATCTACATATAACTATAGTTATTAGTTACATCTCTAACATTAGAAGGCATGAATGCCAAGAACATGAGTACAACTACTAAGCAAATTGGCAGTAGCAGCAACATGAACGGCGGCGGAGGCGGCAACGGGGGAAGAATCAGTGGCAGTAGCAGCAATGAAGCAGCCAGGCAAATCAGCAGAAACAATGACTGCAATGTAAAATAACTTTTCGAAGAGAACATTTTCTTGTCAAGCCCTTGTGAGAAAGACCTTTGGTATTCCATTTTTCGCCTTTCGACGAATTTTGTTCTGCTATGATTATAATTAGCATCAGCATTACCATTTCTCGAAAACGGAGGTGCATTGCTATGCAATGTTCTAACATCCATCAGAATCTAAATGCAATCTTGATCAAGGAGTTCAGGCCTCAAATGACAAATCCCTCTACTAATTAACACAACTCTGGAAACAAAATACGAAATCGCAATTCAAAATTTCAGTTTGAACCTCAAGATCTTGTCTTTAGCTATTGATCTGTAACACAGCAAAGAATAACATGATGATCAGAATAAACTGCAGAAAATTTCTAAATTCTTTATGATTTCTTTGATACACTTTCACAATAACACTACCAATATATATCATATTGATAAAATGCTAAAGTTACCAAATTCGTTCCCGAAACTGTTCTCAAACTCTTAGCTACCAATATATATCAGATTCATAAAAATGCTAAAGTTACCAAATTCGTTCCCGAAACCGTTTCCAAACTCTTAGCTACCAATATATATCAGATTCATAAAAATTGCTAAAGTTACCAAATTCGTTCCCGAAACCGTTCAGGAACTCTTAGCTACCAATATATATCAGATTCATAAAAAATGCTAAAGTTACCAAATTCGTTCCCGAAACCGTTCCCAAACTCTTAGCTACCAATATATATCAGATGCATACAAATGCTAAAGTTACCAAATTCGTTCCCGAAACCGTTCTCAAACTCTTAGCTACCAATATATATCAGATTCATAAAAATTGCTAAAGTTACCAAATTCGTTCCCGAAACCGTTCAGGAACTCTTCGCTACCAATATATATCAGATTCATAAAAAATACTAAAGTTACCAAATTCGTTCCCGAAACCGTTCCCACATCAATGATATCAAATTACCCATTAATAATCTTTGGGTTTTAAATCTCCAGGACATACAGCAGCTCTAATCAATTCAACATCATCAAGAAAATACTTCATTTTTTCAAACCATCAAGAATTTCAAGAATTATAGTACAAACAATCATAATTTCCAAATCTAATAAAAGGGTAGATCATTAATAGCAAACACAAGAACCCATTCAAGAAAAATAACATTAAAACACAATCAAACACAAGAAAAATACCTTTGATGGGTGCAAATAAAATCTTGAACTTTGTCAAATAAAAGAGAGATGGGTAAATAAAAATATAATTTTTATTTTTAATATTGGTTGTTATATAGATATACAAAGGATGAAAGAAGTATGAAGTAATGAAAATGATGATGATGTTTGATTTTTGGTAGCTTTAGGGTTTGAATATAAGGATGAGATGAATGAGCAATATAAATGCAATGAATATGAAACATAATTTATGTAAAAGTGGAATGGGGAGTTGTATACAAGTGGGGGAGTTGAAGATGATGCATGGGGGCAAAACATAGTATAGTAAAACAAGTTGCAAACAGGGAGAGTGGGGGATGTTCTGTAAGGTTCTTCTCCCCTGCCCAACTCTTTGTTCAACATTTTCTCTCTCTCTCTCTCTAGAATGGTAGAATCAAGAATGGCTTCATGTGGTCAAGATTTTGGGAGGGAGAGTTATCTGCAGGAAGCAGTGTTACAGATTTCGGAAATCGGAACTATTCGGTTGAGGTACCGATTTACGATTTATCGGACAATTTTTAAAAAATCAGATGATTTATCGGCGATTTATCGAAAATCGATCAAATATTTTTGACCGATTTTTGAGCGATTTATCAGCGATTTTTGAAAAATCAACCGATTTTTATAACAGAAATAGGAAGTAGGAACAATACTCTTTCCAACTAATTTCAATAACTTCTATTAAATTCCTACACTCATGAGATAACAATTTTTTTTTTGAATTTAGAAATATTTATTTATGAGTTAACGGATCACACTTTAGTATAGGATCTTACAAAAAGACTCTATTAAACTAGAAGTATGCGGCTTTCACCCCTATCCGAGTCCAAATGAATGTACTTATTAGTTAAAATTCTCGTGCTTAAAACTGTTATTTCGAAAATTTTTCAAGGAAGGGTCTGAAATGGGCTAATTTTTTCGGGACTGTATAGAATATCTCAAAATCCAGGACCGGCCCTACTATTTATTATATTTAAACGTGAAATTCTTATAAAATATATACTACTAATTTATATATTATATATTTTTCCTATACATTAATAAAAAAACATATTTTTTCGCATAACTCCGTTGTTTCCTAACTGCTTACTTTCGAATTTTTAAAAATGAAGTAAACGTAATAAAAATAATTACACTTTTAGGACTGTCAAACGGATAATTCAGATACGGATATAGAATATGCCTATATCCGTATCCGCATCTGTAATCGTCGGATTCGAATACGGATAATATCCGCTTTATTTCGGATACGGATAATATCCGCTTTTTCTCGGATACGGATAATATCCGCTTTTTCTCGGATACGGATGCAGATATTTCGGACGGATATCAGATTTTTTAAATTTTTTGATGCATCTACCGTATTTGATGATGATTTTAGAATATTTTTTACGATTAAATACAAATAATATAGTTAGATACATATAAAATATGTGTATAATTATATAATATTTGTACAAATGTATTATTTAATACATGTACACACACTATAAACTAAAAAAATAAATTTTAAATTATATCTAATTATATATTTATATAATTTAAATATCATATATGTATTTAGTTTCGGATTCGAATATCCCGGATTCAAATTCAGATAATATTCGCTTTATTTCAAATACGGATAATATCCGCTTTTTCTCAGATACGGGTACAAATTTTTCAGACGAATATCGGATTTTTCGAATTTTTTTGACAGCCCTACTTTTAATCATAACTGTGATAATGGATGTAAATTTGACATCTTTTCATTACAAACTTTTAGTTCTAAAAATGAAAGAATAATACTTTATTTTATAACCACTTCCTTACTTTTCTATTAAAAATTGGGAAGGAAAGAGCGTAGAGTTAAACTAAAATAAACACATGTTACACATGGATTCATGCTATAAAAAGCTTTACGTGGAATCAAACTCGACCTTAAAAACTCGACCTTAAGTTTTTGATAGTCAATCCTTTTCGGCCGATAAATGATTTGACGTGAGGAAGTGCTTTTATGTTATTAGTCCTATTTTACATCGATTTTTTTAAACCGTCTTTCTAATATGTGCATACAATAAGTACTAATTGTCATGAATTTGGTGCATTTTGATTGGTGGAGTTGTAGTAAATGCAGGGGTCCATCAATATTTATAATTAGAGGACCAATCAAAATGCACCAAATTCATGAGAGTTAATATTTATTGTGTGACCTTGGACACACATTAAAAAAACTGTTTTTTAAAAGTTGTTCAATTTTTAAGCTCGTAAATTAATTATGAAATTTAATTTCACTTTCTGAAAACATGATTTTTATTAATATTTTCTTTAAAAATAAGTACATTTATTTTCATATTTCGAAAAAGGCTCACTTTCACGTTCATTAATTTACGCAGACCATTTTTTTGAAGGCGAAAACAAAAAATACACATTAACTTGCGAACTTGAAAATTTTAGAAATCCTTTTTACTGAAAAGTACAATCAACACCCTGGAATTTACTTGTATATTACCCCTTTGTATCAAACTATATTAAATCAACTCAATTGATAAGAGTTTATCCTATATCGTCCTGTTCCAAATACTGAGTTCGATTCTCACCAATCCCGAGAATTTATGATGACATATAATCATTTGTAATCTTATATATGTCATATTTGTAAAAAAAGTTAAAGTTGTCAATGAAGTATTTGAGCAGAGGTCATGTTCAACTCATGACGTGTGCGTGTGTAATTAATCAGAAAAAAAAAATTAAGGTCAAATACTCTCTTATATTTTTGTGAAAATTTTAATAAAAGTTTAACTTAATATATTAATATATGAAAAATATTCAGTGATTAATTGATTTTTTTCAATCATATATATGTTTCATGTTACTAAATAGTCCAACAAATTATTTGCAGCCCATTTGCTACTTCGTTTCTACGACTAATAAGGCCTTCTTTCACTTCCAGCCCAGTGCGAGAGCAATTAGGGTAGTGGCCCGAGGCCCAAAATCGAATAAGGGTATTACATGCATGCAACACTATTTCTAAACAAATGTTCCAGTCAATTACATTTTACACCCCTTATAAAAATTAATTTTGTATACATATTTTCATAAGTTACAGTTTGTATCCCCTACTTTGAAATCCGCTTCAACATGCACTTTTTTTGCCTAATTTTTTAGCCCAAATTGTTGTCTCCGACAACAAATCTCATCTTTTTTCTTCAATAATAGATTATATATGTTGTTGAAGACAATAATTTGGGCAAAAAATTTGACAAAATTTGGCAAGAAAGGTGCAACTTGAAGCGGATTTCAAAGTAGGAGGATGCAAACGCAATTTATGAAAATCAGTATACAAATTGATTTTTGGCCAAATTAATAGAGGAGTTGAGGGAACACCCTCATTCCACCTCATTTGCTTCCTCTTACATGCTTTTCATCCTTGAAATAACGGTCCGGTTTCGGTTCCGTTTTGTTCAGTTCATAAGATAATCTCGGTCCGGTCCAGTCCGGTTCCAAAAAGAAGCATTAGTTTGGTTTTCGGTGATTTTGGTTTGGTCCAAAACTGAACTGCTCGAATGCTCAGCCCTAATCACAACAAGCTTACAATTCACTACCTCGAAAGCTTTAGTTTTGTGCGCATTTGGAACGATATGATTCAACAACTTTCTAAACATTTTGCTATTGATTTTGCAGTTTTCAGCTTCAATTTTTATATAGTGATCCGAATCAATTTGTTGATATTGAGAAAGACAAAACTGATATTGGACATATAATTAGCATGAAATGGTTAAAATGTTTAGACACCTGACTTTGATTAGCAGCTTGTCGTGTTCATACATCTGTTGCTCCTCTCTGTTTTAAACCAGAGTTGTATTCTTCTCTGGAGCCTAACATATAGAACGTCATCTGACAATAAAGTGTTGGTGCAGTGGTTCGACTCCTGACACGTGCGTGTGTAATAAAGTAGCAAAAGCAAAAACAAAAGGAACGCCAAAACATCATCGTTGTTGCTTAAGAGCTGGCACAAAAAGAAGATGGCTAGGAAAACAAAATCATCTTCTTATATATTGAAAAATTTGTAGAAGGCATCTAATACGGAATTCAGTACTTCGTAGTTTATTAAGTTTAGCAGACAAGACGACACAAATTTAAACACGTTCGACGTGAAACTACCAAATGAAGTTCAAACTAGGGAACAAATATAAACAATGAATGAGGCGATCAAGTCAGCATCCGAAGCTACTGAAAAGCTACTCCAAGCTTCCTTAGCCCCCGGAAACCTCATAACTGTGCCCAAACCTCATAACATCTTGGTACAAACATGTTGTTTTGTTGCACATTTGGAATAATACAATTCACAAATTTCTAAAATTTTTGCTATTAATTTCGCGGTTTGCAGCTTCAGTGGATCTACGAGCCCAAGTGACATAAAAGAGACGAGTCAGATCTTTGAGAAAGCAACTCCTGCGCCTCAAAGATGTGACTCGTCTCTTTTATGTATCCACTGAAGCTGAAAACTGCGAAATCAATAGCATTTTTTTTAGAAATTAGTTGAATTGCATCATTCCAAACGCACACCAAAACTGCAACAAGTTTGTCACAGACAGGGCAAAAGCATTGTTTTGGCACTTTCGCAGCTTCTGGTATAGCAGCACACGATCCTCCTTACGCAGATGATCTTCAGAGGCTAAAAGCTCCAAATTTTGACATAATCAAGTGGATATATTGTTTGAATACGTACCCGAAAAAGAGATCAGAGTATTGACTGCGCCAACTGCACCTGATCACCACCAGCTCATGTGATTTATAGGCATTTTATACAGAAAAATGAAGTAGAAAAGTGATGCTGATGATAGACTTTTTGTGAAAATCAAAGATAGAATGTGATAATGTACTACACTTTCGACGAAAAGTCCACAGAGACTAGAACACACATGGGATGGGAGGACAAAAGAGCAACCTGATTTTAACTCCATAATGAGAATAACTTTTTTTTCGTCAGAAAACCATGGTTACAGATTTCGAAAATCGCTAAGTGGCCATATTCAACTATGATAATTAATTAGCATTTTGAAGGCTTTTTAATATTTGTAAATTACATTATCAAATAGAATAATAACATGATGATCGATGTTGTAATAATTCAAAGGTTTTTATTAAAATATAAACGGAGCTCCGATCCGAAAATCCGTGATCCTAACGGATCCGGATATGGATCGAGCCATAAAAAATCCGACTGAAATCCGGTCCGAATACGGTAAATTTAAATGTATCAGGATATGGATCAAGGTTGATCTGATTCATATTCGATCCATTGACAGCCCACATGGGAGGAAAGAAGAGCAACTTAAATTTAAGTCCACAACGAGAACAATTTTTTTTTTTAATTTTAAAAAAATAGGCCACATTAAACAACATCGCCAAGTGGCCATATGCAACTACAACACAATAGTTTCATTTCTTTCAGAAAACCATGATTACAAATTTCGAAAATTGGAATTAATCAGTTGATGTGCCGATTTGTGATTTATCCGGCGGTATTCGAAAATTCGGATGGTTACAGATTTCGAAAATCGGAACTAATCAGTTGATGTTCTGATTTGTGATTTATCCAGCTGTATTTGAAAAATCGGATGATTTATCGGCGATTTATTAGTAGCTTAGCGAATCAGTCAAATATTTTTGACCGATTTATCGGCGATTCTTGAAAAATTGGCCGATTTCTATATGTTACGTGCAATAATTTATAACTCCTGTTGTAGATCTGACAAGTTGTTGTCTGCATTCATTTCCACAACTTGTTTCTTTTGCGTCATTTCCACAACTTGTTTCTTTTGCCGAATATTCTCACCATTATATTCAGTTGGGATCCACAAGTAAAAAAAACAGTTGGATGAATAGTTGTTTGTATGATGATATTTATACTAACTGGTTGAAGTTTCCTCCAAAATTTTCTCTCTGGCATTTGTACAACTTGGCCCTACCAGAATGCTATTGCTAGTAGCTGGATATGGTTCAGTCTTATACTTGTTTGCTTTCCGTTTTCGATCTTCTGGTACGTTTCTGTCTTTCAGATGCATACGTAACTCTGTATTGAAATGAAGGCCTTCCAAGTTAGTCCTAGCAATAACTATAAGTTATCCAGCAATCGCGTACTCAATGCGCCAGTCATAGCTAGGCTTCTCAACGGGACTGGAAAGATGCGAAAAGCGCCCCTAACTCGTCCCCAATGATTTTGCTTAAATGAAGAATGAGAATTATATTTGAGTTTGATGCTCCTAAGTACGTACTCACCTAACATAGGCGAGATACAAATTCATTTTAATGTGAATACACAAGAGCTACATCTGTAATTACACAACTTGATTAAAATACACTATGTACTCGTATAACTCCACTAAGTACGTTATAAGGGGCATTTTTCTCATTATGCATTGTGAAGAAGAGGAAACCATGCGCGTAGATAGTCCCAGCATCAGGGATTAAGCCAGAAAGTAGTTTCCTTCCATCGTGTTAATTAAGTAGTTAATAATGTCAACAAGAAGAATCTGAACGCGTAGATAGTCCCAGCATCAGGGATTAAGCCAGAAAGTAGTTTCCTTCCATGGTGTTAATTAAGTAGTTAATAATGTCAACAAGAAGAATCTGAACAGGATTCAGATTCTTCACAAGCATAAGTAGTTTCCTTCCATCGCGTTAAATAAGTAGTAAATAAACATGCCTCAGAAAGCTCTCACGGAGGACAACACACTCCAAGAAGAAAGTTCTCAAAATGCAGCTCAAAATAACTTGACAATGTGGGGCTAAAACCCACATTTTCCAACATAAAATAATTTGAAAGAACTGTTTTATCAACGTCCTACTGTCGGACATGGCAAACATGAAGAGCCTGACAACCTTCGACAGTAGCAAGAAAATGTTAATAGTGTATTGGAGCACTCCAACAATCAAGGGCACAAAAATAATTGTCAACCAGAGGAAGATGGTGTTGAAGATGACCTGACAGTGGAACTTGAACTTTCAGACTATAAATGAGATGGTGAAGATTGATTAACTAAAAGACTGCAATTTTAGGCATCATAGGCAATGCGACTAAATCAAATAGAATTCATATATGTGATCATCTATCAAACAGAATTCATATATGGTGATTGCAGATTGAAAATGATGAGTTGATTACCAAGAGTTTATACTGCACTTATGTTCGTGTATTAGTACATTAGTATCTAATCGGTTATTATCAGCACAGGTGTCGATCCAAGAAGATGGCTAGGAAAAGAAAATCATTCTTTAACACAATGAGAAAACCTCAGATGGCATAGTATTATGCAAAGGTAAAGCTTTATTTCATAACTTTGAAGTTTATTCAATGTAACAGACATTTTCATAAACAACACAAATGTAAACACATCCAACATGAAACAACCAAAAGGAAGTTCAAACTAAGGAACAATATTGTAACGTTTCAACTTCTCGATACAAGAAATGAATGAGGATTTGGAATTCCTAAAGCCCAAGAATCCATGCTCCTTGCTCTTGTTCATAGTATCTAAAGGATTTTCAACGCCAAGATTACAATCAACATTCGACCAACTTCCAATATCTTCAAGTTTTGTAGGCACCAGACTGTTTTGTTTTACAATCTCATCCCACACACTCCCTTTATCCTTCATCAACTCCAGTAGTGTCAACCTATCTCCGTCTTCAAATTCTCCGCATTCCACCTCAAATTGCTCTGCCAACACCTTCCAGAGATGCTTCCACTTGAACACATCTCCATTACTGCAATTAAACGCTTCATTTTTTGCGCGTGGATCCACTGCAGCCCATATCTCTTGCTCAGCAATCAAGTCAGCATCCGAAGCTGCTGAATAGCTACTCCAAGCTTCCTTAATCCCTGGAAACCTCAAAACTGTACCCTCATGTTTGCATATTGCAGCATAAACACACATAGTACATATTATATTCATCATGCTATAAGGCGAAACACCAAATATAACTCCAGGCCTATGGACTGACCAAGTTAGCCCTTCTTTTTTGGCCACATATTCAAACAAAACATCCTCTACATTATAGTAAAAAATTGGAGCATCTAGTCTTGGAAGATCTTCGGTAAACGGAGTATCATGCGCTGCTATACCATAAGCTTCAAAACTGCCAAAATAATGCTTTAGCCCTGTTTGTAAACAAACATGTTGCAGTTTTGGTGCATTTAAAATGACACAATTTAACACATTTCTAAACATTTTAGCATTAATCTCGCAATTTTTAGCTGCATCATGTCTATTAGTCCAAGTGACATAAAAGATGTGAGTCACATCTTTCAGAGGGGAGAGTCTGGTTTCAGTTTCTTCTGGATTGGAAATGTCACACTGGATGTACTCAACAGTAGGGTGGTTTGCATCCCATGACGGTCTCGGACGACGAGCAACGCCATAGACTTTCCATGGGCCGCCAGGGGTGTCAGCGAGAGGGAGAATCTCAGCCAGACTGTTGCCTGAAATGCCTGTAATGCCCACAACCAGGGCCACATTTTCTTGTTTCAGAGGCTCCTAAAGTAAGCAGACATTTGCATGAAGCAATAAGTCAGTAATGCATAAACAAAAAATGGAACAGTCTACACAAAAACAAGGAGAGATCAGAGGATTACCCTTGCAGGGCCAACTGCACCTGATGACCACCAGCTCATTTTGTTAGATTATTTATTGCTTGTGAATTTTGTTGAAAGGGAAACATGCATTTATTTATAGACATTATTCAGGTAGAAATATGTGCCAAGATAGGCTTTTTGTTACCATGTGTCTGCTATCTTTCTTGTTATTTTCTGGGGATAAATTATAGAAAAGTTTCACATTAATTACCTGCTAGTAGGGCTGTTAATAGATCGGATTTGGATCGGATCAGACATGATCCATATCCTGATCCATTTAATTTTACTGAATTCAAATTCGGATCGGATCACGGTTGGATTTTTTAGAACCTGATCCGTTATGATCACGGATTTTCAAATCGGAGCTCCAAATCGTTTATATTAAAAAAAAATCACTTCTAAATTTTTTCACTTTGCAGGCATTTAAACTAGTTTTCAATTATTATTACAAAAAATACAACTAATATTTATCGGCATTAATAAGACTATTATTCTTAGTTTTTAAAAGTGCACATATTTGTTAATATTTTATTTTTAATTAACATTTTAATGTTTGATGAAGGTCTATGTGATGTTGAGGCGGTCTTAAAGACATGACTGTGTTCAAACTTCAAATAACTGATGATGTCAAAGAACGCCAAGGAAGGTCCTGGGATTTTGTCATCTTCCAGTTATGTTGAAAGCTTCTAACTTTATATGGCTGCTCCTGCTCCTACAATTTGTACAATGTATCAAAATATCATTTCTGAGTCTTAAATGGTCCAAAATGTCACTTTTGAAAATAATGGCCCGAAATATCACTTCATAACGGCACTTCGTCTACCGTTTTGTATTTTTTTTTTCAAAAATGTAAAACGGTACATAGTGTACCGTTTTGATACTTTATTTTTTTTATAATGTGCAAAACGTTAGTTGAAGTAGCGTTTTGGTTCAAAACGGTATATCATATAGCGTTTTGTACCAAAACGTTACTTTATCTACCGTTTTGCGCATAAAAAAAATTCAAAATGCCAAAACGTTACACGAAGCACCGTTTTAGGTCTTTTGCATAAACGTTAGACGACGTACCGTTTTGAAGTGATATTTAGGATCATTTTCAATCTCAAAGTGACATTTTGGGCCACCACCCAATTTGTATGTAGCCTCCTTTATTCTATCTAGTAATATTTCCGGACAAATAATATATCAGTGAACATTTTATTCTCGTGAAATGATAAACAAAAAAACTAACTAGAATTCTTCGAGAATTTCAAAAATGAAACAATCAAAGTCAGATTTTATCACGAATCCTTGCGCCAAATAATAAGTTTAAGAGAACATATTAAATCCCAAAATGAGTTCTACCCACCTATGATATCATTTTTCAATTTTGGGTAATTTCGATTTTTGACTTTAACGGAATGATTAAATTAGGTTAATTGATTATCAGTTCGAGTCAAATTTGCAATGAGTGATCTACAAATTTTTAATCGCATGAGTCTAACTACTTGATATTACACCCGACAACGTTTCGTGTCGTGTACAAAAGTTCCGTGTACTTTCGTGTTTTCGTGTACCAAACTTTAAACCCAAACCCGACCCGGATTTGAATTCGTGTACCAATTTTGTGACACTAACTCGAAACTAATATATTTGTGTTTATCCGCTTAAGTAAACTAAAGTACACATATTATACGAAAATAATTAACTGTTAAAAAATGTAACATATAATTAAATGGTCCTGAATAATGAACAACAAAATTCCTAATAAAAAAGTATGAAATAAGTGAAAATGTTCTTGTGTACAACAAACTACAAATTGTTCAACATTCAAAAGAAATTAAAAACATAAAGTCAACGACTTGATCTTTCTTGATTTTTTTTGTGTCCACGACCACGAATCTAAAAATAAATAGCATAGATTTAGTTTACCATGAAAATGTTTTAAAAAGAAATTAACAAATTTAGTTTACCAATAACAAATGTCTTAAAAACCATAAATGCCCAAGTCTAAAAATGAAATAGTGAAGTGCTTACATAGTAAATGAATAATAAAATATAATTTAGTAACCCTATATATATATAATTTGATATAGGTAAATTCACATTTGATATGCAGTATATATATGTATAATACTCCCTCCGTGCTTTTAATTTGTTATCAAAAGGATTGGACACGGAGATTAGGAAATATGTATAAAGTAGCGAAAAAAAGAAAGAAAAGTGGGTGAAGTGATGGGACTCATTAATTTTTAATGTATAAAAGGGAGATAGTGGAGGTAAAAGTAGTGTGAAAAGGGAGGAAAAGTGGGGAAATGAAGGGACCCACCGACTATTTTTGGTAAGTTTTGAAATGTAAATAAATGGATGAGACATCCCAAAAAGGAAAGTTTAAAGAAATGAAAAAGACGGAGGGAGTATATATTTTTAAAAACTTAACTATTTATTTATTTCGTGTACTTTCGTTCCGTGTCGTATATCTAGATCGGAAACCCAAATCTGACATTAATTATATTCGTGTTTTTTCGTGTTCAAGTACTTTCTTGTTCGTGTACCAAATTTTCAAATCCAAATACTAATTATTTGTATCGTTTCGTACCGTGTTCACGTGTCGTATATCTATATTGCCGGTCTACTTTATATTCAACCCTTTATGCTATCTATGGTGCAACTAAGGGTGTAATCGAGCATAGAAGAGTCGAACACTGTTAGGCTCGACTCGTACTCGATTAAAATAGTTCGGGCTGGAGCACAAACTCGACCGAGCCTTTAATTTCAATTTCGAAGCTCGGTTCGTAAAAAGTTTGATAGGCTAGAGTACGACTCGAAAGCTTGAAATAATTTCACTAAATATAAATAAAAACTCGAAATATGATCGGTTCGGCTCGAGTTCGATTCGATAAAAAAATAAATAATAATAAATAATTTTATAAAAATATATTTATAATAAAGAATTAAAAATAATAGAGTCGCGATAAGGCTCGCGAACCTTATGAGCAGAGTAATTTGAATCTTGAGCTCGGCTCGGTTAAAAATTTTAAAAGTACGAGCTCGAATTTCGCACAATTACTTACAAGCCGAATCCGAATTTTTTACGAGCCGAGCTCGAGTTGCTCACCGAACAGTTTGGCTCGTTTACACCCTTAGGTGCAACCAATGAAAAATATAACAGCAAATGGAGATGAAAATCAAAAGTAACAAAAATATAGCAGCAGTGCAGGGTTTCAATAAGAACAGAGGCTGGTAAATAAATGAGAAAGAGGGGATAAATCAGATTAAAAACAAGTTAATTAGAGGATTGCAGTAGAGATAAAGGAATAGGGGCTCAAAAACCATACACTAACCAGGAAAACACTCTCTGTAGCTAAGAAGAATGTAAGAGTTCGAGTCTTGACGTGTGCCTGTGTTCAACTATAAAAACAAATGTCTTCAATACAACCAAACTATAGTATCATGCTCACTGTTGTTAAGTTCAGCATATGAATGCCTTCAAAAAAAAGTAGCAAAGTGCAACTGCAACACATTTAACATCCCAGTACACATTAAAGGACAGACAAAACTGTAATCGAAACAAGCTTAAATGACATAACATACTATCAGGAAAACAATGATCAAGTTCAAATCCTTGCAAATACATAAAAATCTTCATCAGCCACAGAAGAAAAAGGCAAACTTCTAACTGCAACCGACTGACAGGAAGGACGGAAATGAGTTCAGTCCTGCATAGAAAATAAACCAGAATGAAGTACTACCAGGATCCCGTACATAGAAGAATTCATGTGATTTCACACAATTAGAAATGTTCGCTATACTCTTCATAAGTGTTTGCTTCTTACCAGTAAGAATCCGTATATGCAGATCTTATTAAAGGTTACGTCGTACACATGATTTTTTCTTGATAATTAAAATAAATGGACGTCCTGACTAGTTCTTTTCATTTTCATTTACTCTATATTATTGCAAAAGAAGCATAACAAGATTATTTAGCTACACATAACTTCTACTGTCTTTGGTACTCATTTCTTGATATAATCAGAAGCATAAAAACGATATCCTGATTAATGAAGTACTATATTTTCAAGGTAATTATAGTTACTATCTAAGCAAAAAGAAAAAATAAAATGCAGCCCTCCAGTTGCTATAACAGTAAGAACTTTATACTGTAAACATTTTGCAGCAATCCAATAAGAAGCAACATTATAGGTGTACCTCATCAGCATCATTGCATCCGTCTTCTTTGTTCCTTTTGAGGCGTGTGGTGCCACCCTCCCTGCTGATAGGTAACTTCATTGGTCCAAAGGGTGTGTCCACTTCAACGTGTCCTTTCATTGTGTAACCGGTACCTCTTCCCCTAATCATATCCCAGAGAGCTGATCCAAAGTCCTTAGGCCTGAAGCTGATGGGAAGGTCAATGTAAGTTATGCCACATTTAGCAATCTTAGCGGATTTAGACAACTCTGCTCCGCCAACATTAATGTCGCCCAACCAAACCTGATAGTCTAATGCATTAAGTGCCATGTCAAAGTCGTTCTTGTTATCCATTTTTAGATGGAGGCTTGCAACTGTTTTTTCCATCGAGAAGCTTTCAAATTTAATTTTTTCAACATCAATATCAGGTTTATGTGGTACAGGGATCTCTCCACTCTTCTCTAACGGTATAGTTAGCCTGCCAAAGACAGGCACGTCCATGATAAGGTCAACCTTAACCTTGTAAGGTATTATGTTTCCAGGATGTATTTCTCCATACGTTTTCTTAATGTCGTCATATATAAGACACACCGGTATCTTTATAGTCTCTGAACCATGGGCGTGGATAGTTCCAGCATCAGGGATTAAGCCAGAAAGTAGTTTCCTTCCATCGCTTTCAATTAAGTAGTTAATGTCAACAAGAGGAATTGGAACAGGATTCGGATTCTTCACAAGCATGTCAACAACAATATCAGCCTTCTTAAGGTTCATTTTAGGGATATGAATTGCTGTAACGTCTGCAGTTGGTTTCCCGAATCCCACTTTTTCCTCGATCTTCTCCCCTATATCATGGATGAATCCCTTTACGGTCCCTAAGAATCCACCTTGTCCTTCATCTTTGTCCTCTTTGTCCTTGACACCCCTTTCAACTTTCTCAGGCTTATCGGATGAAGACATTACTTACTGGCAACAAATTTGAGAGAATTAAAAACTAATGTCACTTTAATACACATCTTAAAATGTGAGTTTATGAGCTCTTAGTAACAAGGGGTCGAGAGTTCAAGCCTCGAGAGTCAAGGCAATGTTTATTGTAAATCTTTAACACAAACATACAAGAAAGAACCACACATATATTCAAATTAACATTCCATCATATTCCAACCAGAATTACAGAAGAAAGTGAATGCATATAGTAATTTGTCTAGTCAGAAATGTGATTTTCGGCATGTAAACAAAATGTCAGAGTAAGTAACAAATATGCAAATCAAAACAGATTCCTTTGTAATACCTCATGGCAAACTGTTTGATTGTGTTTTTCCATACAGTAGAACCAGAAACTGGATAAATCAAAATTTAATAAACGAATAATCTCGTCAAACGAATAATTTTCCAGTCACAACATAATAGAAATGACGTAATTCTAACCCCGAAAAATGAACAAAAATCTCCCGACTGATAAAAAAAGAAGAATAAAATTCATATAGGATGAATAAAAAGTGATCATACACTTGCAAGTTACAACAAGGAAATTTACAAAAAAAAATAATAAGAAAACATTATAAGTGGTTTAAGAGCCGGCAATTTACCTGGATATGATGAATGCAGATTGAAAATGATGAAGAATGGTCCAAGACTCCAGGGTTTATATTGCACTTGGCAGGTTTGTGAATCAACAGATTAGTATCTAAACAGACAGGACCAGGCTTCTTTTTGGGTAACGGCCCTTAGTATCACAATTTGGGATATCACAATTTGGGGAGAAAAGGCCCGAAATCTCACAGGCGCCGAAAGATGATCCTTATTATCACTCAGAAACGCAAATTTTTTTTGCGTTTTATTTTCAAATTAAAAAACGCAACTTTTTCTTACGTTTAGCAGCGAGACTGATGTGATTGGTTTCTAAATTCAAGAAAGAAAACGCAAACTTTTAATGCGTGAAGTCACTAACGCATTGCAAAAATGCGTTTACCTAACAAAAATTGCAGGCCCAATTGACTGGCCCATTAAACAATTGGCATAAACGCATAATTTTTTGACGTTTTGAAGTGATAGTACGGGCTATTTTCATGATATGTGATATTTTGGACCATTTACTTTCAAATTGTGAGATAAAGAGCCTTTTTTTCCTTCTTTTTTAAGTTTTTATTATTATTTTCTACTTGTGTAACTATAATAATCAGGTTATTCTTAAAAAAAGGGACGCGTACTTGGGGTATATTCAATTGAGATTTTTGAAGGATTTTATGGATTTTGAGTACTTAATTCGGATTTTAATTAATCATTTAAAATCTGATGGTGTTATGCCACGTTTTGGCATGACAAATACTTTTTAATAATTTCGTAATTTGTTAATTATTAATTATGATTAATAATTAATTGCTTAAGGCCCAAGTTATCATCTCTCTGAAACGAGGAGAGAATCAATCTCAATAAATCAATAACGGAAAATATCTCTCAACGATATTCTTCAAATCAGGAAGATATCACAACGCTCAGATTAAATCAGATAAAATCGGTAATTACCATATTAACGAAACTTATCCCTGAAGTCTCTTAGGGATAAACCCAAATTTCACAGAACTGAGTAGGCTTGATCCAATATAAATTGGTACGCAGGCATCTTGGCAAAGGGATCCGATACAACGAGACAAATCGAGACACCTCCCAAGTCCAGCCCCTCTTTTTCATAAACCCTAATTTCATAATTATCTAAATATTACTCTAATATTCCAGCAACCCTCCGATTTCGTGTTACGAAATTCCTCCAACAACATTTGACGCTAGAAGGAGGGCATCATCTTAGGGAGAAGATATGACCAAAGAAGGCAAACAAGTGGTGACACCAGGAAGCGGGGGCAAGAAGAAGGACCAGAACGAGGTCGAGCACACGCCCCTAGAGAATCAGGCGCCACCTCCACCAATCGCAACCGTGGACGGGTAGGCGGTCATGACATACCCTGAAGGACTAGCCGATCAGATGAACGAGATTAACGCCCGGATGTCAAGGGTAGAGAGAAGCTCGAGTCGGAACGCCAAGCGTAAGGCACGCCGCCTCAAGGTCTCTCAGCGTAGCTGGAAGGGCAAAGGTCCTCAAAAGAGGCTGATCCACGATTTTGATGACGCGGCAACTGAGACCAAGCAGAAGAAAGAGGCATCGCATAAAGAGGAAGACATACCCCAAGATTATGATGAGCGGGGCAGCCAGATCTCTAAGAGATCGGGGCAGAAGCCAGCTTCGTCTGAGGCAAGGTCGACTAGCGTGTTAGACCGTGTGGGTAAAAAGCTAAGTGAGCATGACCTCAAGCTTAAGTTAGAGAATTGCAAGAGAAAGAGAGAAGGAAAAGAGCACGTGGATCAGAGAGGCTCAAAAAGAGAGCGTGCAGCGACCCCTCCAGAAAGACGTCAGTGCACCTCGCCCAGGAGGGAGGAGCGACGTAAACGCAGAGACAATCATGAGGAGGAGTCGCAAGTGCGATCCGGAGGAGGGGGACGCCGCGAGCGACCTCAAGGCTCACACCATTCGAGTAACACATATGGTGACAGACAAGGAGAAGTTGTTAGAGTAAGAGACCTGAGGAGGATCTTAGATGAGATGGAGCAAGAGAAGAGGGGGCCCCCAACCTCAGCTGCCCCTTCTCCGTTCACGGCTGCTATCCGATCATCCCCCTACCTCGGGTATTTAGGCACAACCCTGATCTTCTATTCAATGGCGAAGCCGACCCAGCGGAATACCTTATACAATTTAACACTGAGATGGAAGTCTATCAGGTGCCGGAGATGACCCGCTGCAGACTCTTCGCGACATCACTCAGAGGTAGTGCCCAACAATGGTTCTCCAAGTTGGGACCTGCTAGCATAAGGACATGGCGGCAATTGGAGGACCAGTTCGTCAGACAATTTCAGTCCACCCTCCACTACTCACCTCCTGTGGCTATGTTAGCCAACATCAAGCAAAGGGAAGGGGAGCCCCTGGCAGAATACTTTCGTCGGTTCAACACCGAAGTTCCCAAGGTGAGGGGGGCCAGCGAGGAGACCAACAAGAATTCCTTGATTGCAGGGTTGAAAGAAGGGTCAAAATTTTGAAAGAGCCTTCAGGCAAGTGAGCCGAGAACCTTGGTCGAATTCTATGAGCAAGCCGAACCCTTTAAGAGAGTGGAGAAGTCGATGAGGGAGCTGAAAATCAGCGAGAACTACAGAGACAAGAGGGACCGATCCTCGAGCCCTAACGAGAGGAGAAAAACATATCGCCGTAGTTCGAGCCCAAAAAAGTCTACCTGGGGCAAAGAGACCACCAAAGATTCTGGAAGACCCTATAAAAGCAAATGGCATAACAACTAATTGTTATAGGGAGAATTTCGTATAACAATGTTGTGGAGGTTAATGGTTGGGACAAGAATCAAGGACGGTGTTTGAAGGCGGAGGAAGGTTATGTACGGTGGTGGCTGAGCTTGTATGTTGACTTCTTAAGAAAGAATAGGGTTTGTTATTATCTATCAAGTGTCGACTCATGTCTCATACAAGTGCCTACATACCCTATTTATAGGGATCAAGCCTCACGTAGTTCTTGGGGAACAAGTCACGTAGGCTAGGGTTAGGGTTCTCCAACCCGTGCAGCCCAAGCCCATGATAAAGTCAGGCCTTCAGCCAATTAGTCACGTAAATCTCGACTGGCTCCACACGCTTCCTACAATCTCACGGCATCTCCGCACTTCCTCCAGTAATTGTAGGAATAACCCGTGTCGGCCCCGAAATCTACGAGCAACTCAGTCATCTATGAATCACTTCCCATGTTGCACACAAAGTCCTTTGTTGCGGGTCGGCCCGGTCATCTCAGCCCGCACCGCCTTCCTTTTCAATTAATAAATAAAATGTTACCTCTATTTTCATAAGATGTGGGCTCATGGGCCCAGCCCGCGTGTGGGCAACTGATCCTAGCTCGCGTGTGACAAGTGTGAGCCCACCTTACATATGTGAGCCCAGCTCGCATGTCATGAGCCTAGCTCGCATGTCATGAGCCCAGCCCGCATTTGCTGAGCCCAGCCCGCATGTGCTGAGCCCAAGTCACATTAATCTATGGTTCTAGCCCACACATGAGAGTCCAGCTATTCAATGCACCCATGGAGACCTGTTTAGGGCCCATGACCGAAAGCGGGCATAACATTTTGCGCTAGAAGGAGGGCTTTATTATTCGTGGAGGACGAATAATTTTCTCAAATTTTTGGGATTTTTGGGTTCTTGTAAAAATCTGAAAGGCAAACGATACCGATTAATAGTTCCTCGCTGTCGCGGGAGTTGTTGACACAAAAATCTGTTGCGCTAGGGTTTATATAGGAAAAAAAACTCAATCAGGTGGAAGGCTAATATCCATGAATAAGAAGAAAAAGAAAAAACAAATAGAGGCGCGTGAACCGAAGATTGCAAAGGAGGCCATGCGATTACAAATTTGAAAGGCTAGGTGAAATAAACAAAAAGTGGACCACAGGAGCAACAACACGCGGGAGCACAACACCGGACATTAAAAAAGAATTTGACGTCCCTTTCGATTCTTGAACTCGCAGTTGGCTGTCAATCCGCAAATTTTCCAAGCCGGACAAAATATCAAGATAAGATTTATTTGCCTGTTGATTTATTTCTGCAAATTAAATATTACATGATACATGCTTAAATCTATGGTTCAAAATTATTTTTATATAAAATATTTATCGTTTAAAATTTGTGCGAGTAATATGTTATTTTGCTTGTAAGATTATTGTGCGATTTAATATTAGATGACGCATTTATTTAGAAAATATCGTACGAGATATTTATTTTGAAGAATTATGGATATTTATAAGATCGTACGAGTTGCATCTTTTTAAAACAAATATATATTTATGCGAGATGCATAATTTTAAAAAAGAAAAATTTATAAAAAACATTATTTTTGAAGAAGTAAATATCGCGATATTTCTTAAAATGACATATTTATTATGTTTGAATCCTGTTTAAAATATTTTGCATATACTGTCGCGATAATATATATATGTCGGAAAATATTTTCAAACTTGTGAATGGGTGTTGGGTAACTGAGACAACCACCTGGAACGATATACACTACCGATTGTGAACTTGTATTGTTGACACCTTACGCCAAACGGAAAGATTGAAGGTACGAGCTCACCTTATCTCAAGTATGGAAAGAGATTCAAGGTGCGAGCTCACCTTATCTTAAGTACAGAAAGAGATTGAAGGTCGGGAGTTCCACCTTATCTTTTACTGAAGGCATGTTTGTTGATCTTGTTACATTCATATAATACTAGCAGTTCACCTCAATAATACAATTTTACAATCGGCTGTTATATCTATCTTGAAGTGTGTATGCCAAGGTCCAACTTAATAATGACATTCGCAATGGTTTTTTAAATTTGTGCTCGCGCAACCACAAACAAGGGAATTATGTATCTTTTTCGGATCTTGCATGGTCTTGCACGTGCATTCACATAATTGTTTTGAGCACGAAGGTGCTCTATGTTATGTACTAAACTCTGATTTTCAGTTGTTTCAGCGATCGAAGAATTTTTAGTTTTTCACTGCAGCAAGCTACACAAAATAACTAGGGCTAGTTGTTGTTATTCCTAGTGGACTAACAATGAGATTTACAGAAGGGGGGTTAAATGTAAATCTCAAAACTTTTTCAAGTTTTGAGCAGTTTTAAAGGCTTTGTGTTCAAGATAAACAAGTGTGTGAATTGCTTTAAGCTAATACAGACAGATATATATTCAAGCACTAATGTAAAGAACACAACAGACCTTAAAAACTTTTCTGGTGGATTGTTGTTCCACCAGAGATGGTATTTCAGAAAATCTGTGATTCAAGATGTTGATCACAGCTGCATCCTAGTACAAACTAGATAATTTTTCTCTCAAGATTTTTCTAAACAGCACTGGAAAAATTCTTATCTAATTACTAGCTGCTACTTGGTTTATATATCACCAAGTGTACAAGTGAAGACAAAGATAAAAATACAATAATAAAATAAGTTCTCCACTTGTTTCTTCTCCATATCACTCAAGTACTTTGTTGACTATTGCCTCTTTGTACTAGAGTAGAACGGCTGCTTTTTCTGATGTTCTTGAAATTAGGCTTCCACATTTCAGTTATCTCTTTCAACCCATGTGCCTCTGTCTGCTGTTACAACTACCACTTATCAACTGCTATTTAACAGAACATCCGTTGAAGCCTTCATCCGTTGATGGCTTTATCCGTTGATGTGTTAGCAGTTGAAGCTCTATCCGTTGAAGCTTTAGAGACATCCGTTGAAGCTTTGTTTCTCATCCGTTGAAGGTCTTTAAAATATCCGTTGATACCACTTCATTTATACAAAATTACAAGGCATGAAATATTTACAATTGGCCTTCCTATTTGCATATCTTCTAGTAGTCAACATGACTTATATTTTCTCTTAACTTCTAAGAATTATATCTTAAATACAGAGACTGAAATGTGCTACAACACTAGACTTATTTCTAAGTAAAGCTGCACCATCAACGGATAGCCAAAGTGGTCTTATCCGTTGAGGCTACAAACACTAAACTTCTACTTAAGTGTTTTGTTAAACATATCATCAAACTAATACACATATATTCCTAACAATCTCCCCCTATTTATGTCTATAAGAATTGTAGACATAAATTCAGGGTTAACTTGATGATAACAAAACATTTAACAGATATATGAATTGAAACTAAGTAGAAATTTAAAAGTGCTGCAAAAGTGTATGTACTAGGAGGTAATTGAAGATTTACAGAATTTCCAAGGGTGCTCCTCTAGTCTGAGCAAATCATCTTTTTCTTCTTTATTCCCTTGTTTTCTTTCCTAGCCCTTTGTCATTTTCCTCAATTTGGAGTTGGAGTTGTCTGTAGAATTCAGCTTCATCTTCATCACTGATATCCAACTTAGATTGCATTTCCTTGAGAGTTTCATTGCTGGCAATCTTGAGTTGGTCTTCAAGTCTGAAAAATCTTCTGACTCCTTTATCATCTCTAAATTCCATCAACCAATGAGGTGATTTGTGGATTGTAATTCCCCTTTCTTGAATGAGTAAAGTTCTGGGCAAAGCATTGGGCTCCCTCCAAGTTTTCCTTATGTTGGCAATCTTGTTGAGAATTTCAGTCTTGGCAGTCCTGGTAAAGCCAGAATCCTTTTGTATGGCTGAAAAGACTCTGATCAAGGTAGAGTAGCCTTCATTCAGAATCCTTTAGAGAGGCCATGTTCTTTCCCCGGCTCCTTTGTATCTGAACACCAATCTCTCTGGTAGCTGTCTGTAGGCAGCTATTCCCCTTACATCCTCCAGCTCATCCAGATAGAGTTCAATGTCTGAAATTTCTTTTATGTCACAGATGTGAACATAATCATCTTTAGAAATGGGTGGCATAGGCTTAGGTTTTTGTTTTTGAGTGAATTTCTTAGAGGTTAGGGGAGGTGTAGATTTGGATTTTCTTTTCTGTTTCTTTGGTAGTGGAAGAGTGGTTAAAAAGGTAGGCAATTTGATGGTGTCCCAATCAATAGGTTCCTCTTTTGGGATGATTAGTTCACCATGGATGTTTATAGTGGGATCAGCAACACAAGGTTCAGGTATGGAAGGTAGTGGTTTAGATATTGATTTAGTTTCTTCAGTGTTATCTTCACTCCTTCTATGTGCCTTGGCCTTTCTTCTGTTTCCCTTCTGTCATTCCTCTCTTTCCTCCATACTCTCACCAAATATACTCCCAAAAACCTCATCTAGGTTTGCAATCTTGTCTTCACCCCTGACTTCAATTCCTTTCTCTCCTTCAACTTGACTTGACTTTAGCTGTTGTTCAAGCTTTGCTTGTGCTCTTTTGTCAGCCTTGAGTTTTTCAGCTTCTTTCTTCAACCTTTTGGTTTCTTCCCTCTTGGCCTTTGGAAATTTGGGATGTCCTTGCATCACACAGATACTCTTTCCCTCTCTAAAGATAATGGCCATTTTCATTCTTTCAACTATGTCCTTGGTCTCCTTAAGCTTTTTGATGTTAGCACCCAAAACTTTGTCTTCATCAGGCTTTGGAAGAGGAAAGTCCACTTCTTTCATCTGGGCAAAGTCTAGGGGGTTCTTTGTGGAGTCCTTGCTGGATCAAGTGTTGGGCTTGAGAACTATAGGTTTTAGATTCTTGAAAGAAGTCTCTCCAACCTTATTCCTCCTTTCTGGCTTGTGCTCCATAATGATTGGTTCAACCTTTGTGCTATGTTTCACAGATATTGATTTATCTTGTGTTGAGCCAAACATTTGTTGCACCCTTTCATCAATTCTCCTCCTTTGCTCTTTCACTTGAATTTCAGCTGCTGCTAGCTGGATTAAGTCAATTCCATCAGGCTTTCCTTTGATTTGCATAATTGGAGAAGTAGTGATGGCAGGAACTAGCACTTTAGATATCTGGATTTTTGTAGATGGCTCTCCTTCCCCTTCCCTTTTTCTCTCCCCCTTTTTGTTATCATCAAGGAGAGGGGTCAAGCCTTGTGCCTTTGCTAGCTGCATAAGTAGACTTGTTTGAGATTGTTGGTTCTGAAGAATGCTGGCCACAGAATTTTCAATAACTTGGACTCTGTCTTCTAACTTAGCCAGCCTCTTTTCAGTATTTGAATCCTTTTTCAATCTCAACAATAAGTCCTTCATTGTACCATAGGGCATGACTGAATCCAATTTTTCAGAATTGTAGGATTTCAAGTCAGCAATATCCTTCTTGAGTTCATCCACACTCTGATTCTGGCTTACTTGCTGCAACTTCATGAGATGCAGTGAGTCCAGGTGAGCTGTAAGGATTGCCTTGGTACCAGCATGTGTAGTTTTCTGAATGGCCTGTTGGATAGTACTGATTTATTTGACTAAGGAGACATTGAATTGCCCTGGTGTAGACTCCTTTGTCAAGGCCCATTCAGGTAAATTTGGAATAGAACTAGGGCTTTCATCTCCCCCTAAGTTCATGCTTCCATCAAAAGAAACAGAGTCATCATCATCAGAATTTACTCCAAATTCCTCAGATGACTCACCAGCTATAGAAGGCATCTTGTTAATAACAGCTTTATCCCTTTGAAGAGATTCTGGTGTATGTACTAGATGTAGTGTCTTTTCTGCCTCCTCATTGCCCTGAGCAGCCAACAACTGATAGGCTGACACAGGATGAGTAAAAGTGTCAGCATCCAAGGAAATGTTATCAATTACAGCTTTGTAATGTTGCTGAAATTGTCTTTCCTTTTCAGCGTCATCCACAATCATTGACTCACTAGCAATGGCTGGATCCACCCTTATATCTGCTGTACCTGCCTTTCTTTCTTTTTCTCTATATTCTTGCATCAGGGGCTCCCCCTGGCTCACACTCTTCACACCCTCACCTTCACCTACTAAGGTGGTACTCCTCTCACTTACTTTTGCCATGCTGGAAGAAATAGCATGCTTATTTGAGCTCTCAATCTCTCCTTTTGCCTGGGAGCAACCCAGCCTCTCACTCAAATTGTCACTCCCTTCCCTCAGTCCTAAAAGTGATTGTACATTGATCATGTCTTCTACACTTGGAATTGTTTCAGTTGAGTGTGTAGAGACTATCAACGGATATGGAATAACCGTTGAAGGTGACACTGATGGTATCAACGGATAACTGCTGTTAAGCTTATCCGTTGAAGAACAACCACTTGTCAACGGATGAGTGATATCCGTTGAAGAAGGAAAAGAAGTAGAAATTGAAATTGATATAACTGTTGAATCTGTGTGGATTGATTTAAGTTTTGGTGACACAGATCCTTTAATTACATCTGAAAGAATTTGAGGGTGATCCAACAAATCATCTAAAAGATGATGATCACCTGTATTTGAGTGGGGCTCCTCCCTGAGTTGTAAAGAGGGAGAATCAGGAATTGATGGGAATAACATATCCACATCCAGAGATGGTGATGAAGTGTGTGGTGATTGATGTGTGTGAATTGTGAGAGAATGGGGCTGTGACTCCACATTTGTTGGAGCCACATCAAACTGAGTTTGAGAAGGCATAGATACAGATGGATGTATCTGTGCAGTGTGTGCACCCTGTGTAGAAGATTGGATTCTAGCCCTCTTTCTTCTAATAAAAGCTTTTGTTGGCGAGTGTTTGGCTTCAGTGTCCCTCCCTCGTTTGTTCTGTGTTCCTGGTTGGGAACTATTTTCTTACATCCTTTTGGGAGGATGCAGCTAGGGATATGCTAGAGACCTTTTCAACCACCACGGCTTTTTGAGAAACTGTGGCTTGGCTAGCTTGGGAAGCACTTATCTCTCCTTCCTTATCCTGGGGGTTTCTTTGATGTTCACCCCTCCCCTCACCACTCACACCCTGTTCACTCCCCTCAGGGTTAAGGGTAGGTGTTACAACTGTTGTCTTTTGAGAAACAACAGAGGTGGTTTTCTTTGTCTTTGATTTTGAAATTTTAGTTTTGGTGACCTTGGTAGGAATCTGTTGGGGCATTGTCACAGATTCCATGGGCACACTAGAAGATAAAGACATAGAGGGGTTGGAAGAAGTAGGAGTTGTAGAAATAATTACCTCATTTACCTGAGGTGCATCCATGATTGGTAAATATACCAATGGTACACTGCTGTTGAGATCCATTCTCAATAAATCTGCAAGAACTCTTTTCTCTTGTGCCCAACACTTGAGTTTATTATTCTCATTGGTTATGACCAAACCTTCAGCAACATGGTTAGCCAATAACATAAAGAATCTAGCATAATAGATGTTATTAGGTCTATTAGCTTTGTTACCTAATCTAGTACCCAATTCTAGCATAACATAATTGCTAAAGTTAAAATACCTATCAGAAACAAGCATATAGAGCATATTAACAAGAGATGAAGTTATGACATCAAAATTACTAATTTTCCCAGAGAAAACCTTGATAAAGGCATCCCCAAGAAAACTCCATTCTTTCCTAAGGCCTTTTCTTTTAATACTCCCTAAACTAGCAGAGTTAAGAGAATAACCTATGGAATCTAACATGCTGGATACATCATTATCAGTGTGTGATGTCATGGCATTGTTCTCAGGCAATTTAAAACATGCTAGTAAATCATCACAGTTAACACAGTGATTTTTACCTTTGAGAGTGAAAGAGATGGTCATATCTATGGAGTTGAACTCAGCAGATGTCCAACTCTCCTCAACTACTTCACAGTAAATCGTTGGGGCTTCCAGCATTACATAGCTAAGTCTACAGTTTTTGATGAAGTCCATCATTTTGTGATAATCTGAGTGGGCTTCATTCTTTGCTACCAAAGCTATGAAATTGTTCTTCTCATAGATGAACCCAGATTGAGACATAATTTTTACTACAGGTGCCATTGTTGTAAGTAAAAGTTGCAGAGAATAACTTGAAGGATTTGCAGAGAGAAAATGGTAAAAGCTTTGAAATTTCAAGAAAGCGTAAAGTAAAAATGAAAAATCAGAAGGGTTTATATACTTTCTCAAATTAAAAAGTATAAATAAAAGATTAAACAATAAATATATGTTAGTGAATTTCAGCCGTTTAAGAATAAACTGTAAGTATTCTAAAAACTACCTTTAAAACAAATACATACAGCTGTATGTATGAGTATCAACGGTTAAGAAAATAGAATCAACGGCTGTGAAACACCTGAATCGACTGATGTGACATTTCAACGGATAAAGTAAACTGTCATCCGTTGAAAGGTACTTCAGTTTTATCCGTTGACGGATAAAAATTCCAGAAATGTATATGTCTTTCAACGGATAATGAACATCCGTTGATGGAACAATTTTGACTTTCAACGGATAGGAAATACCCGTTGATAGAATAATCTGTGTTAAAAAGTCAAATTTGTTCTAGCAACTAATACATTTCAGGCTTCAATTCAAATTGCAATTAGGACATAAATTTTATGAGTAATTAAGCATACCTAGCTCACTTACCAATCTTGTGAATGTTGATTCATCAAGTGACTTGGTAAATATGTCTGCAATTTGTTTTTCACTTGGAACAAAATGTAGTTCCACTGTACCATTCATGACATGCTCTCTGATGAAGTGGTACTTGATATCAATGTGCTTGGTCCTTGAGTGCTGCACAGGATTCTCTGTTATGGCTATGGCACTTGTGTTGTCACAAAAGATAGGAATTCTATCAACATGAAGTCCATAATCAAATAGTTGATTCCTCATCCATAACACTTGAGAGCAGCAACTTCCAGCAGCAATGTATTCAGCCTCAGCTGTAGAAGTAGAGACTGAATTTTGCTTTTTGCTAAACCATGATACAAGCTTGTTTCCCAGGAATTGGCAGGAGCCTGTTGTACTTTTCCTGTCTATTTTGCAACCTGCATAGTCTGCATCTGAATAACCAATTAGATCAAAGCCAGATTCTCTAGGATACCAAATACCTAAATTTGGTGTACCCTTGAGATATCTGAAAATCCTCTTGATAGCAATTAAGTGAGACTCCCTAGGATCAGCTTGAAATCTAGCACACAGACATGTAGCAAACATTATATCTGGTCTACTGGCAGTTAAATATAAAAGTGAACCAACCATGCCTCTATAACTTGTAATGTCCACAGATCTTTCAGTCTTATTCAATTCAAGTTTGGTGGCAGTGGCCATGGGAGTTTTTGCAGATGAACATTCCATTAAGTCAAACCTTTTTAGAAGATCATGAATATATTTAGTTTGACTAATGAAAATTCCATCACTAACTTGTTTAACTTGTAAACCAAGAAAATAGGTTAGTTCTCCCATTAGGCTCATTTCATACTTACTTTGCATTAGCTTAGCAAACTTTTTACAAAGATTATTATCTTTAGAACCAAATATTATGTCATCTACATAAATTTGAACAAGTATACTAGAGCCATTAACATTCCTAAAGAAGAGAGTTTTATCAACAGTACCTCTAGTGAAGTGATTCTCCAAAAGGAATTTTGATAGGGTTTCATACCAGGCTCTAGGTGCTTGTTTCAGTCCATAGAGTGCTTTCAACAGATAATACACATAGTCTGGAAAATTTGGATCTTCAAACCCTGGAGGTTGACTTACATAGACTTCTTCCTCCAATTTCCCATTTAGAAATGCACTCTTGACATCCATTTGATAGACTTTGAAATTGGCATGGGCTGCATAGGCTAGAAAAATTCTGATGACTTCAAGTCTTGCAACAGGAGCATATGTTTCATCAAAATCTATTCCCTCTTGTTGAGAATAGCCTTTAGCAACCAATCTTGCTTTATTCCTTATGACAATGCCATTTTCATCCATCTTGTTTCTGAATACCCATTTTGTGTCAATAGGACTCTTGTTCTTTGGTTTGGGTACCAGCTTCCAAACTTTGTTTCTCTCAAATTGGTTCAGCTCTTCCTGCATAGCTAATATCCAATCTGGATCCACTAAAGCTTCTTCAACTTTCTTAGGTTCCTCCTGAGATAGAAAACTACTATACAGACATTCATTTTGAGTAGCTTTTCTTGTTTGCACTTTAGATGATGCATCACCAATGATCAGTTCAAAGGGATGATTCTTGGTCCATTTCCTTTGAGGTGGAAGATGTGCTCTAGATGAGGTGGCCTCAGTATTGTCATGATGTGAGACAGAGTGTTGATTAGTTGAAACTCCCCCTGAGTTGTTGGTTCTTTGCAGGGAATTTGGAGTTCTATCAACTGATGATGTAAATCGATTATCCGTTGATGAACTATGATAAACGGATGCTTCATTTTGTACTTCAACGGATGATGCACTATTTCTTTCAACGGATACTGCATTGCCTCTATCAACGTGTGCAGAATTTTGTGCATTATCCAAGGGCATATTTTGAATCCCTTTTGAAGTGTCATCTCCATCAATCTCCTCTTCACTATCATCACAATATATCTCAATGTTGTCAAATTTGAGTCTCTCATGGTGTCCCTCATCTGTTAGTCCATCAATCTTTTTATCATCAAACACAACATGCACAGATTCCATAATAATGTTGGTTCTTAGATTGTAGACCCTGTAAGATTTTCCAGCTGAGTAACCAACAAATATCCCTTCATTAGCCTTTGCATCAAACTTTCCTTTATGGTCAGATTGATTCCTCAGTATAAAGCACTTACATCCAAAGACATGAAGAAAGTTTAGAGTTGGTTTTCTTCTCTTGAACAACTGATAATGAGTCATGCCTTTAGCTTGATTGATCAAAGAAATATTCTGAGTGTAGCAGGCACAATTAACAGCTTCAGCCCAGAAATATGTTGGTAACTTTGATTCTTCAAGCATTGTTCTGGCAGCCTCAATCAAAGATCTGTTCTTTCTTTCAACTACCCCATTTTGTTGAGGTGTTCTTGGAGCTGAGAACTCATGCATGATTCCATTTTCTTCACAGAACAGCCTTATTGACAAATTCTTGAACTCAGTTCCATTGTCACTCCTGATATTCCTAACCTTCAAGTCAGGATGATTATTGACTTGCCTGATGTGATTGATAATGATTTCACTTGCTTCATCCTTTGATCCAAGAAAATAGACCCATGAAAACTTTGAGAGATCATCTACAATCACTAAGCAATATCTTTTTCTTGCAATTGACAATACATTGACTGGTCCAAACAAATCCATATGCAGCAGCTGTAATGGTTCATCAATTGTTGTTTCAAGCTTCTTTTTGAATGATGTTTTCCTTTGTTTGCCTTTCTGACAAGCATCACACAAACCATCCCTTGAGAATTCAACTAGAGGAATTCCTCTAACTAGGTCCTTTTTGACTAGATCATTCATTGTCTTAAAATTCAAATGGGATAGCTTCTTGTGCCATAGCCAACTCTCAACTGAACTTGCTTTGCTGAAGAGACAAGTAATAGATTCTGCATCTGTAGAGTTGAAGTCAGCTAAGTACACATTCCCTTTTCTAACTCCAGTTAGAACCACTTTGTTGTCTTTCTTGCTGGTGACAACATAGGCTTCTGAATTGAAGGAAATTGTATTCCCTCTATCACATAGTTGACTGATACTCAGTAAGTTGTGCTTGAGACCATCAACTAATGCAACTTCATCAATGATGACATTCCTTGTTGAAATCAAGCCATATCCCATAGTAAACCCTTTGCTGTCATCTCCAAAGGTTATGCTCGGGCCAGCTCTCTCCTTAAACTCAGTGAGCAGGGAGAAATCTCCTGTCATGTGTCTTGAACAACCACTGTCCAAGTACCATAGATTTCTTCTTTTTCCCTGCACACCATAAAATCAATCAAGTTGATTTTGGTACCCAAGTTTCCTTAGGTCCATTCCTGTTAGCCTTTCTCCTAGACTTCATTCCTCCTGCATCTTTAGACTTAGGTAACTTTGAGTCAACCTTGATCTTAGATGTAGTTGGTTGAGGTGTAGGGTTAGTCACAGAATCATTTAGCACATTTGGAATTTGATAAGGCATGGATTGTGCAAGCATGTTATTCCACATTGGCATATTGTATGGCATTTGAGGCATACTAAATGCAGCAAGATAATGATTGTTAAAATATGGCATGTTTGCAAAATATGCATAAGGATTCTGTTGAGACATAACAGGCATAGCATGCAGAGGTGATGCAGACATATTAGGCATGGAAGAGGGCACAGGTATGGGAGTTTTCTTAATAGATTTGCAATTAGCAGATAGATGATTAACACTACTACAATGCACACAGCTTTTTCTAGGAGCATACTTATCAGGTGTGTAATTGTTATGTTTGTTAACCCCTACCTTCCCATTTCTATTAGATTTCCTTTTAGTTTTCTTTTTATCCTCAACCACTTTGAGCCTATTCTTTAACTGTTCTAAGGTCATGTGTCCTATATTCACCTTACTGAAATCTTTGGATGTGCTTGCTTCTTCTTTGACAAAGTTCTTGGAAGTTGAACCAAACTTTTTGTTGAGTTTCTTTAGATTTTCACTTTTAGAAACATCTGCCTGTTTTAATTGAGGAACCTTCAATGGATGCTCCTTTTCTTCCTTCAACGGATAACTTTCATCATCCGTTGATTCCACATCCGTTGACAGCCCATCAATTAATTCCAGTTTCTTTTTGTTTTTATCCCAGGCAGTTTCACAGAATGAGTCAATTCCTTGGACCTTGGAAATTTGAGCACTAACATCCCTAGATGTCTTCCAGGCTTTAATCACCTCTTGCTCTCTCTCTAATTGATTGGAAAGTATTTCTACTTTCTTAACAGATTCAGCTAGTTCATTTTCAACAGATATACAATGTAGCTTAGTTTTCTCTAGGTCAATCAACTTATCTTCTAACACAGCATTTCTATTACTTAAAAACAGATTGTTCTCTTTAATCCTACTATTTTCTTTAGCAAGAGATTTAAGAGACACACGCAAATGATACAATTCAGTAGACATGTCATTAAAAGCATCATTGCACTCTTCTTTAGTAAGCTGTGTTAAATCAGTAGTGATTACCTGGTTGCTTGATGAACTAACTTCATTTTCCTCAGAATCAGCCATGAGAGCCAAGTTGACATATTCCACATCTTCATCCTCTTCTTCTCCATCAGCTGCCCAGTCTTTTTCTTGAGTAATGAAAGCCCTCTCCTTTTGCTTGAGCAGATCAAAATATTTCTTTTTGTAATCTACTTGGTCAAATTTCTTCTTTTCAGAAGTTGGCTTTCTGCACTCACTTGCAAAGTGTCCACTTATACCACAATTGAAACACTTGAACTTGGATTTGTCCACCATGTTCTTATGAGGTTTAGTGGCTCTAGTGTTTTTCCTAAATTTCATCTTTGCAAATCTCCTGGACAGAAATGCAAGATGCTCATCAATACCATCAGAGTCATCTTGGCTGGAGTTGTCTTCATTCTCAGCAACTTGCTCCTTACCCTTGCTTGATTCTGATTTGCTTGTGCCATCTTTGGAGTTTGATGTAGATCTCACAGTTTCTTGTCTGCATTCTTTCTCATTTTCAGCTACCAAGGCAACTAAACCTCCTTTCTTTCTTCCCTTCTCCAATACCTCATCCTGTTCCAGCTCTAGTTCATAAGTCTTCAAGATTCCATATAATCTTTCAAGAGTGAAGTCCTTATAATCTTGAGAGTTTCTCAAGGAGACAGTCATGGGTTTCCATTCCTTTGGCAAGGATCTTAAAAATTTAAGATTTGAATCTTTCACCTGGTACACTCTACCATACAGCTTCAGTCCATTCAACAGCTTTTGGAATCTATTGAATGTGTCATTTAAAGATTCATTTTCTTTAAAATGAAAATACTCATACTGTTGAATGAGAAGCTGCATTTTGTTTTCTTTTACTTGTTCTGTACCTTCACACAGTAGCTGAACTGTGTCCCAAACCTCTTTGGCAGTTGTGCAATTTATCACATTATCAAATATATCCTTGTCAAGGCCATTAAACAAAATATTCATAGCCTTCTTATCCTTGTGGACTTCTTCTGTGTCTTCCATTGTCCATTCTGCTCTAGGTTTTGGAATGGATTGACCAACAGCAATTGTGGCCGTAGCAACTGTGGCTACTTTGTGGAGAATGTGAGGTCCATTCTCAATGCAGTTTACATAACCTTCATCTTGGGAGAGTAGATGAAGGTGCATTTTCACCTTCCAATGGTGATAACTGTCTTTGTCAAGAACTGAGATTTTTACTCCAATATCCTTCTTACTCATCTTTGTTAGTTTCCAAGATCTTTAAACTCTTTGTGTGTCAAGAGCTTGCTCTGATACCAATTGTTATTCCTAGTGGACTAACAATGAGATTTACAAAAGGGGGGTTGAATGTAAATCTCAAAACTTTTTCAAGTTTTGAGCAGTTTTAAAGGCTTTGTGTTCAAGATAAACAAGTGTGTGAATTGCTTTAAGCTAATACAGACAGATATATATTTAAGCACTAATGTAAAGAACACAACATACCTTAAAAACTTTTCTGGTGGATTGTTGTTCCACCAGAGATGGTATTTCAGAAAATATGTGATTCAAGATGTTGATCACAGCTGCATCCTAGTACAAACTAGATAATTTTTCTCTCAAGATTTTTCTAAACAGCACTGGAAAAATTCTTATCTAATTACTAGCTGCTACTTGGTTTATATATCACCAAGTATACAAGTGAAGACAAAGATAAAAATATAATAATAAAATAAGTTCTCCACTTGTTTCTTCTCCATATCACTCAAGTACTTTGTTGACTATTGCCTCTTTGTACTAGAGTAGAACGGCTGCTTTTTCTGATGTTCCTGAAATTAGGCTTCCACATTTCAGTTATCTCTGTCAACCCATGTGCCTCTGTCTGCTGTTACAACTACCACTTATCAACTGCTATTTAACAGAACATCCGTTGAAGCCTTCATCCGTTGATGGCTTTATCCGTTGATGTGTTAGCAGTTGAAGCTCTATCCGTTGAAGCTTTAGAGACATCCGTTGAAGCTTTGTTTCTCATCCGTTGAAGGTCTTTAAAATATCCGTTGATACCACTTCATTTATACAAAATTACAAGGCATGAAATATTTACAATTGGCCTTCCTATTTGCATATCTTCTAGTAGTCAACATGACTTATATTTTCTCTCAATTTCTAAGAATTATATCTTAAATACAGAGACTGAAATGTGCTACAACACTAGACTTATTTCTAAGTAAAGTTGCACCATCAACGGATAGCCAAAGTGGTCTTATCCGTTGAGGCTACAAACACTAAACTTCTACTTAAGTGTTTTGTTAAACATATCATCAAACTAATGCACATATATTCCTAACAGTTGTTATGCCACGTTTTGGCATGGCAAATACTTTTTAATAATTCCGTAATTTGTTAATTATTAATTATGATTAATAATTAATTTCTTAAGGCCCAAGTTATCCTCTCTCTGAAACGAGAAAAGAATCAATCTCAATAAATCAATAACGAAAAATATCTCTCAACGATATTCTTCAAATCAGGAAGATATCACAACGCTCAAATTAAATCAGATAAAATCGGTAATTACCATATTAACGAAATTTATCCCTAAAGTCTCTTAGGGATAAGCCCAAATTTCACAGAACTGCGTAGGCTTGATCCAATATAAATTGGTACGCATGCATCTTGGCAAAGGGAATCGGTACAACGAGACAAATCGAGACACCTCCCAAGTCCAGCCCCTTTTTTCGATAAACCTTAATCTCATAATTATCTATATATTGCTCTAATATTCCAGCAACCCTCCGATTTCGTGTTGTTACGAAATTCCTCCAACAACAGATGGTATTCAACGAGGATTAGAAAAAGTCCGTTAAAATCTGAGTGTATTCAATTTGGATTTTAAAAAGTCAATCAAAGTTTGGTGGTATTCAATTCGGATTTGAAAAATCCATCAAAATATGATTGTAACAAAAAATCTATGGATTTTCTTTTATTTAAAAAAATTGTGGATTTTAATAGATTTGCTAGTACATTTTTAATATTTGATAATCTCTTCAAAATACATCAGATTTTGATGGATTTTTTAAAAACTCCACAATTTGTAAGACTCTGTAAGATTTTTGGATCAACTCTATCAAAATCCGCAAACAATTAAAACGAAAATCTTTTAAAATTCATAATTTTTTTTATCAATCCTTTAAAAGGGACGCTTAGAATTATAATATCAAAGTATAAGTAAAAGAATATTTATCTTCATTTCTTTTAAACTTGAAATTAAAAAAATATTAGACAACAAAATGTTAGTACGGTGGTTGAACTTAAGTGAATACGTGTGCGCGTTTGATTAAAAATAAAATTATTGCTTAAGTATACACAATCTAGATTGGGAACTCTGTAGCAGTGGCAGCTTCTGTTGCCCTATTTATTGCTTATCTTTTTTGTACAAATTCTTTATAAGCATCCTTGCAACAGTCGTTTACTGTTTTGGATTTTGTTGATTCAACTTTGGCAAAAATAAAGCAATTGTTGATCAAATAATCGTCATATTTGGTATGTCATTTATCCTTTTTATGTCCCTGTTAACCTATTTTGTATGTTTGAGGTTTTTCTATTGTTTCGATGTTCTGTTAAATTTTGCCTAATTATTTGTAAGTTGTATACTCCCTGTGGTGTTTACCAATACTTTGTTTACAAAAGAAATACTAAATGTGTTCCAATTTTTAAATTATATACAATCTGGCCATCACAAGGACTTAGTTGCTCTGTCATTGCTGTTTGTGATCACGCCTAAATGCTTCTTACTGATTTATTTCTAGTTAGTTAAATTTACACACATTGAGATAATTTTGCTTGTCGAGATTAATGATCATTGCATTTAGGTCCATGTTGTCTTACAATTTTAGTTCTCTGTATATCATATGCTTTTTCTAGATTGATGATTTTAACTTAAATGCTCCTCTTCGTTTCCTCTATACCATATATTTAAGTTATAGTATTTTTACGTGTGATGTAGGAAGTTGTCATACTAACTGATTGGACCATATTACTCGAGACATTTTGCATTGTACTCTCAATTTCACTTACATTTTTTGACCCTTATATAAGAGGCTACATATCCTGTATAAGATTGTGTTACAGGCTTCCTCTCTTCCGTCTCCCTCTCCTCTCTCTGAAGTTTTCTGCAATTCCGTCTCCTCTCTGCAATTCAGGTATGGACAGTTAATCTTAATTTGGATTGTTAAAATTCACAAATACAAATGGGCACTTATTAAGATTCAAATACAAATGGGAAGTTGTAGGATTAGAAGTTAATAGGCAGTTATTAAGATACAAATACAAATGGGCAGTTATAAAAATACAAATGGGCAGTTATAAAAATTAATTTGTGTAATTTGAGTTCTTGAGTAAAACACAACTCCTGGCGAGTATGATTTTCTTCTCTTCATTACACGCATTATTTATGTTATGTTATTTATTGTGATTGCAATTGTGAGCTTAATTGTTGAGGTTTTTTTGAATTAGGATGTGTGTAATTGAAGTAGCATTAGAGCTAGGAGTCATCATTAAATATTCAATCTTCGACAAGTTTATGATAAGTAGATAAGAGGATTGGAATGAATGAACTGGACTCATAAGTTTTATGACATTATTAGGGTGCCTTTATAAGTAGATGGTGAATTGTTGCATGTAAAATTGTTTGTTTGACAAGTTCCTTTCCATTTCGAAGGAGGTGCACCTACACTTTCATCTTCGAAACTCTTACTCTCAGGCCACAGACCTGGCACAGAATGCAAATTTGCAAGTTTCTTAATAAGAACTGTTAGTTTGTTCAAACAAAATATAACTCAACTCTTTTTACATTATCATTATTACCTGTATCGAGCATCCCCATAATCACGTTTCCTTCAGTAGGCTTTAGAGGATCGGATCTAGGTACACCCAAGAAATCCCAAGATCTTGTTGTATGAATTTGGAGAATCCTGTTAGGAAACACAGAAACCACTCCCTCCACAGCTAATTAAGGGTACAAGAATTCACCAAAGTTCAGTAATTAATTCAGATGGCTGCATATTATGAAGTCAGCTATTAAGTAACCATTATAATTCATACATGTGAGCTTTGCTACCTCAAAATCTGCAAGTTTGGCTACAAATTCATTAAAGCTCCTCTGGTAACTGTATAGCAGTGCTTCCTTGGCCAAAGAGTGGCTGCACTCTTTATGTTATGTTTTGCTATTGTTTATTCTATTGATTTGATTGTGATTGCAATTTTGAGCTTAATTGTTGAGGTTTTTTTGAATTAGGATGTGTGTAATTGAAGTAGCATTAGAGCTAGGAGTCATCATTAAATATTCAATTTTCGACAAGTTTATGATAAGTAAAAAAAGGATTGGAATGAATGAACTGGACTCATAAGTTTCTGACATTATTAGGGTACCTTTATAAGATAGATGAGAATGATATTGTATTTATTCGATAGCTTGGTTCTCGAGTAGATGGCGGAAATTATCCCATTAATAGGAGGGGGAAATTAGTTGATCATTTGTATACAGTAGTAAGAGTTTAATGGAGAGCATGCAGTTTGTGTAATTTGAGTTCTTGGTACAAGAAGAGTTGTCTCATAAATAATTGATAACATTTCACTTACTTGCTAAGCTGTGATGACAGTGACATGGACAAAGAAGTGCCAATGCAGTCTTCTAATGCACAACAAGAAGTTTTTAAAACACTGGAGCCATCTAATGTGAACTTGAACTTAGTAGGACAGCCACTAAGTGTCAAGAAGATATTTCAGAAAGTTGTTGCTGATGTGACCATTGATGATGATGGTCCTAATGAGACCGCTGAGACGCATGATGATGATGGTCCTAATGAGACCGCTGAGACGCATGATAATAATGATGCACATGAGAAAGCAGTTGCTCCTAAAAGAGATTTGCTTAGAGGTTCACAAATTTATCCGCTGTTGGGAGTAAAAGAGGGCAGTGGCTGCGCCGCTGCTCTCATTCAATTGTTTTCTCAAAGATTTGATAAAGAAAGAGGGGTATTTAAGGTGAACGAGAGAATAGAGATCCGATTATGTGCACACAGGGTGGCGTATTTATTATCAATCAACGATACTGGTAAGGGAATCCAAGAATTCGATCAGGAGAAAGAGAAACCCCACTTTCCAGATTTTATTGATGAATTGAAAAGACAGTTTGTGACTAAAACTGACAAGAAAGAAAAGAGAGATCGGGAGGGCAAGGAAAAGATCCGAAAGAGGAGTAAGAGGGAACTGAGTACTAGCTCTCTGATCGATATCTTGAAGAAAATGCCGGTGAATACAGAAGAACAAAGAGATCAATACAGACAACTAGTTCGTCTGTATGCCGTAGAGCAAATCTTTTTTGCCATCAAGTGAAAGTCAATTCATTCGCAGCAATAGCTACAATTACTGCAAGGACGTGTCCATCTTTGAATCAATTAATTGGGCCCAAGCGATACTTGACCTAATATATGATGCTATTGATAAGAACACACGGACATTCGCTGCGTCCAGTAGCGCTTTTCAGGTATACCTTTTTGTGCGTATTACAAACTTCAATGTTTTTTTTATTTATTGTGTTTAATTGTGTTTAACATAACTGTCCTAACTGTGTTAGGCACTGATATATGATAAATTTCCGAGCTTTATTCCTGACGAAAGCAAACTCAAGATGACTGTTGTTCCAGCTGATAAATACCCGGTAATTAGAAAGAATAAAGAAATGTGGAAATTGGAGCTTGATACCGAAGAGATAAGTAACTTGATCACTTTTCTCTCCCTCTAGCTTTCTTTTCCCACCTTTCTCTCTATATACGTTCACATTCACATACATACATGTAGAGAAAATGGAAGGGTGTTAGGATCTGTAATGCTGGGGAGTTTAGCTTTTGTTTGTAATATTTGGCCATCATATACACTTTATGTTTCTCTACGCAACACAAATAGATCTATTTACTGTTTGCATACATATGAATGACAGTATCTTAAGCAAACAGTAAAGATAATAAGTTGGTTTAGTGAGTTTAGAGAATTCCAAATGGACTGTCATTCATATGTATGCAAACAGTAAATAGATCTATTTGTGTTGCGTAGAGAAACATAAAGTGTATATGATGGGCCAAATATTACAAACAAAAGCTAAACTCCCCAGCATTACAGATCCTAACACCCTTCCATTTTCTCTAAATGTATGTATGTATGTATGTGAATGTGAACGTATATAGACAGAAAGGTGGGAAAAGAAAGCTAGAGGGAGAGAAAAGTGATCAAGTTACTTATCTCTCCGGAGCTCAACTTATCAAGCTCCAATTTCCACATTTCTTTATTCTTTCTAATTACCGAGTATTTATCAGCCAGAACAACAATCATCTTGAGTTTGCTTTCGTCAGGAATCAAGCTCGGAAATTTATCATATATCAGTGCCTAACACAGTTATGACATCTATGTTAAACACAGTTAAACACAATAAATAAAAAAACATTGAAGGTTGTAATACACACAAAAAGGTATACCTGAAAAGCGCTACTGCACGCAGCGAATGTTCGTGTGTTCTTATCAATAGCACCATATATTAGGTCAAGTATCGTTTGGGCCCAATTGTTGAATTTTAATCACAGCGGAAGCATGGCAAAACAATTTTTACACATATAAAATCCAAATAAAAGCATATAAATCGTGATTAAAACATATGAATCGATTACTAACCTTTAATAGCGATCCAAAAGCACGATCGGAGATCCTTAGCAGCTGCTCCTCAAACGTGAAGCACTTCACCGGTATCTACCAAGAAAACGATGCTAAGGAGGAGGAGGAGGTGGAGAAAATTAGCTTTTTCTAAAAAAATTTGGGTTAGAATAAAAATAGGGTTTATAATAGTATATTTATAGGCAAAATTTTCAGCTGAAATTTTCCCATAAAATATTATTATTATTAGGGATGGCAGAAAAATCCGATCCGATGGATACCCGACCCGTTTCGACCCGATTGGATTTTACCGAACCCGATATTTTGGATTTGGATTTGGATTTGGATTTGGATTCATTTTTTAAACACGAATGAGTTTGGATTTGGATTTGGATATTAGGTATTCCGAACCGAAACCCGATCCGAAATCCAAACTCGATCCAAACCAGATCCAAACCCGAAACCCGAAAAAAAATCCAATATATATATATATAATATTGTATATAAATAGTATATATGTATTTGGATTACTAAGATAAGTAATATATATTTTTAATCCATTAGTACAGGGGTAGGCACGTGTAGGGTAGATGGTGTATCAGTATTATGTATCCCTAATTCCCTATCATATATCTATTATTCAAAACACCGCCGCTGTGACCATTAGTGATGTTCCTGTTCGCCGAGCTGCAAAGGAAAAGATTCATCATTCATCAAAGGACAATCTTTCGACTTTCAATCAACACTCATAGGTAATTTACTAATTACTAATTTATATTTTCAAATCGATTATGTGCAAACCCTAGATTATTTAATTCCTTGTTTCGAATCTTTAATCCTAGATTAGTAGATCTCGTGTTCGATACTTTTTAGTTGTTAGTTACGACTTACAACTTACTTTATTTGGATCTTTGTTATTTACTATCTTGTATTCATTAGAAATCTTAAAATGTTGTATTTTTGTTAAATATCATTCCGTATATAGTTATTCTGTATGAACTAATTATGATTCCATTGTTGTTACTTGTTAGTTCGTAGTTGTTCTTTTTTCCGGTATTTAATATCATAATGTGAGTCTGTGTGTGACAAATCGATATCTTTTTTATATTGTGCAGCCATGTCTTCACAATCAATTCCTAATTCCCAGTTTGTATCCGATGAAAATTCTCAACCTTCGTCAAATGAGTTGCAATCTGCCAACAAAGACAGTAACTCAACCCCTGATCCAGATGTTATATTAATCGATAATAATGATGCTACTGCCGAGTGTAAAAAAATTGTAGAAGGAGGTTCAGGAAGGGAAAGGAGTAATGTTTGGAACCACTTTACTAAGCAGGTAATTGACGGTAGTTTGAAAGCTATTTGTAAATATTGTAAGAAGCAAATGAAAGGTGATTCGGGCAGCGGGACATCGCATCTGAATAATCACTATGTCAAGAAACATAACAAGAAGCCTCAAGAGAGTATAAGGCAAAAGCTTTTGGCAAGCAATTTCAATAAAGATCATCCGGAATTAGCTGCTTATAGCTTCAATCATGACGCAGCAAAACAAGAGCTTGCAAAGATGATTATCATGCATGAATATCCTGTATGCATCGTTGATCACATTGGATTCAAAAGATATTCAGCACGGCTTCAACCACTCTTCAAAGTGCCTAGTAGAAATGCAATAAAAAATGAGATTTTTCAGATTTATGAATATGAAAAGGTGAAGACCTCGAGTTTGTTGGACAGTATTTCGAGTCGAGTAGCAATTACAACTGACATGTGGACTGCGAGTAATCAAAAAAAGGGATATATGGCGGTCACATCACATTTTATTGATGATTCCTGGACTTTACAAAGTCGCATAATGAGGTATATAATATTATATATAATATAATGTAGTACTTTGCTTCACATAAAATTGATATATGGCTGAGTTTGCTAAGACACATTTTATTTTATTTTTTTAGGTTTATATATGTGCCTTGTCCTCATACTAAAGAAGTTTTGCGTGATCAATTATTGGAGTGCTTGATGGATTGGAATATGGATACCAAAATTTCTGCTCTCACTGTAGATAATTGTTCCACGAATGATGCCATGGTTGAGACTTTATTGGAGAAGCTGGATAGTTCATCCCTAATTGCAGGTGGTAGTTTGTTTCATATGTGATGTTCGGCTCACATTCTGAATTTGATTGTTAAAGACGGATTAGATGTCATAAAAATTGGAGTTGAAAAAATACGAGATTCAGTAGCTTATTGGACAGCAACTCCAAAAAAGGAGGAGAAATTTGAAGAAGCAGCCCGACAATTACGCAATACAAGTACAAAGAAACTAGGACTCGATTGTGCTACAAGGTGGAACTCAACGTATTTGATGCCCGAAACAGCTTTGGGTTATAAGGATGTTTTTGGTCGATTAGGTCAACGGGAGTCTCAATACAAATCTATGCCTTCAAGGGAAGAGTGGGAATTTGCTCAGAGTGTGTGTGACAGACTGAAATGTTTTATATGGCGACCGAAGTTTTTTCTGGGACAAAATATCCAACTGCTAATCTGTGTTTTATAAACATTTGTGAGATTCATCTAGCAATTACAGGATGGCGTAGAAGTTCAGAATTCGTGATTAAGACTATGGCAGAAAAAATGTTGATTAAATTTGACAAGTATTGGCACGTAATGCATGGTGTTGTTGGAGTTGCAGCAGTGCTAGATCCAAGATACAAGATGGAGGTACTAGAATTTTATTTTGAGAAAATTTATGGAGAACGATCTAGTAATAAGGTTGAAGCTGTTCGTGATCTTTGCTATTCTTTGTTGAAAGAGTACCATGAGAGACGAGTTGCAAGTAAGGAGGGAAATGGCGAGTCCAATTCAATAATATCTGATTCTACTTCTGAAAAAGTGTCTCAATATGATGTGTTCATCAGCAAAAAGAAGCGTAAAAGAGTTAATTTTATAAAATCTGAATTGGATCATTACTTGGACGAGGATGTCTTGCCCAAAACCTAAGGTTTCGATGTCTTAACATGGTGGAAAGCAAATGCACCTAAATATCCAACCTTGCAACACATGGCTCGCGATTTCCTAGCAATTCCGGCATCTACCGTCGCATTTGAGTCAGCATTTAGTTCTAGTGGCAGGTTATTGAGTCCACATCGTAATAGGCTACACCCCAAAATAATAGAAGCACTAATGTGTGCTCAGAGTTGGCTATGGGCTGCTGAAATGAAAGGTATAAGCTTTAAATTCTGTAATTTATATCATATTATGCATTCAATAATTTTATAATAATTGTTTAACGTATAGGTGAGTCATCCGTGGGATATGCAACTATATACAACGACATGGAAGTAGAAGATTCTTGTATGACTCGACAGGTATATTTTAGTTTTTGTTTCTAAATTAATGAGGACGGCATAAACTGACTGACTGACTTGTTATTGGTTTTCATGATTTCATGTAGTTCTGATCATATGATGATCTGATCAATGTAGGCTTTAGACTCTGTTCCCAGAATCCCAGGTGACTAGACCTGCAGCTTGGAGCAATTCCCACGTGATCACGTCCCCTTTTAAGCATGACAGATTTTTAGTTTCTTATTAATTTTGAATTTGAGATGGTTATAAATCTCATTGTCTGAACTACTTGTAATTTCATATTGTGAACTACAGACTAGTGTTTACAAGTCCAGCCGGTGATTTACTATATTTTGAAGTGTTAAACTAATGTGTCATATTGGTTGGATTTAATTTTTTTTAATTAAAATGCTAGCATCATGTTTACAAGTTAAACTAACAGTGGTATTGAGATGATATCATGGAGTACGAGCAGGTTCACTAGATTTTCGGGTTTGGATAAACCCGAACCCGGTCCAAAATCCGTGGATCGGATTTGGATTTTGGATTTTGAAATCTAATTGGGTTTGGATCGGGTTCGGGTTTGGTAGAAAATCCGGGTTTGGATTTGGATATCTTAAAAATCCAACCCGATCCAACCCGTTGCCATCCCTAATTATTATTAACCATTTATTATTCACATTAATAATTAAAACACCTTTTAATTATTAATCCTTTTTCTAAACACTTTAGAAATAATTCTCTCTCTTGATTTAATTTCCAAAAAATTAAATTCTTAATTAATAATATTAAGAACTTTTCTTAATTAATTTATAATCAATTAAATCTCATTTAATCAATTATTAAATTTGCCAATTAATTATTTATTTCATAAATAAATAATTATTAGCCATTATTAATTAATTCCTCCACCATTAAATCATTCTCTTTTATGGTGTGACCCTGTAGGTTCAATATTAAGCCGGTAGTAGAAATAAATAATAATAAAACTATTTTATCATTATTTATATAAATTCTCTAATTTATTAAATATGATTAATTAATTAATCATATTTATTCTACATCGTGAGGGATACTTCTCAGCATATCGCGACTATCCGGATAATACGAATTCACTGCTTAGAATACTAAGAACCTATTCAGTGAATAGTTACCGTACAATTAACTCCTTCTATCCTGCAATGTCCTGATTAAATACAAGGCATGGATCTTGTGTCAAGCCTATCTAATTTAATCATTTGCTTTCCCATTTACTATGCTCAGTTCTATGTAAATTAGAAACTCCTTTTCTAATTTCATTCACTCTGGTCAGAGATTCCTGAACTAGCATAAGTGGATCAGCCTTGAACATTCTCTTCCTTCACTGGAAGGGGTAGATCCTTTATTGATCATACACTATCTTCGTGTACAAATTCTTATACCCAGTAGAGCCCTAATAATTGTCCCTGGAGACTAAGAACTAAACCAAAGCATAGTTCAGTGTACACAAGATGACTATGATGACCTCAAGTCTAAGGATACTTGTACAACTATCACTATGTGAACAACTGCTGACACGTGAGTGAACTCCATCAGTTGTTCAGCTGTGCGAGTCATGTTCAGTGAACTTATTCTATAATAAGCACCTACATACTAGCTATAGTGTCATCACACAAATATCTATGAGAACAGACATCCTTCATAATGAAGCAAGCATAGTATGTACCGATCTTTGCAGATTATTAATTACCAGTTAGTAATCCTATAACCATGAACTGTTTAATTTTAGAGTAATCATCTTTTAGGTCTCACTATTATGATCTCATCATAATCCATAAAAAGTTTTACTCTAAACTATGGTATATCTTATTTAAACACTTAAATAGATAGAGTCCGTAATAAAAACAAAACAAGTCTTTTATTAATATCAAAGAAATCAAAACAGATTACATAAAAGTTATTCCTAAATCCTCATACATGATTGGACTTAGGACATATTCCTTTCACCAATTAATTGATTCAAAGATGGACCCGTCCTTGCAGTACTTGTAGCTATTGCTGCGAATGAATTGACTTTCACTTGATGGAAAAAAAGATTTGCTCTACGACATACAGACAAACTAGTTGTCTGTATTGATCTCTTTGTTCTTCTGTATTCATCGGCATTTTTTTAAGATATCGATCAGAGAGCTAGAACTCAGTTCCCTCTTACTCCTCTTTCGGATCTTTTCTTTGTCCTCCCGATCTCTCTTTTCTTTCTTGTCAGTTTTAGTCACAAACTGTCTTTTCAATTCATCAATAAAATCTGGAAAGTGGGGTTTCTCTTTCTCCCGATCGAATTTTTGGATTCCCTTACCAGTATCGTTGATTAATAATAAATACGCCACCATGTGTGCACAGAATCGGATTTCTATTCTCTCGTTCACCTTAAATACCCCTCTTTCTTTATCAAATCTTTGAGAAAACAGTTGAATGAGAGCAGCGGCGCAACCACTGCCCTCTTTTACTCCCAACAGCGAATAAATTTATGAACCTCTAAGCAAATCTCTTTTAAGAGCAACTGCTTTCTCATGTGCATCATCATTATCATGCGTCTCAGCGGTCTCATTAGGACCATCATCATCATGCGGCTCGGCGGTCTCATTAGGACCATCATCATCATGCGTCTCAGCGGTCTCATTAGGACCATCATCATCAGCGGTCACATCAGCAACAACTTTCTGAAATATCTTCTTGACACTTAGTAGCTGTCCTACTAAGTTCAAGTTCACATTAGATGGCTCCAGTGTTTTAGAAACTTCTTGTTGTGCATTAGAAGACTGCATTGGCACTTCTTTGTCCATGTCCCTGTCATCACAGCTTAGCAAGTAAGTGAAATATTATCAATTATTTATGAGACGACTCTTCTTGTACCAAGAACTCAAATTACACAAACTGCAAGCTCTCCATTAAACTCTTAATACTGTATACAAATGATCAACTAATTTCCCCCCTCCTATTAATGGGATAATTTCCGCCATCTACTCGAGAACCAAGCTATCGAATAAATACAATATCATTCTCATCTATCTTATAATGGCACCCTAATAATGTCAGAAACTTATGAGTCCAGTTCATTCATTCCAATCCTCTTATTACTTATCATAAACTTGTCGAAAATTGAATATTTAATGATGACTCATAGCTCTAATGCTACTTCAATTACACACATCCTAATTCAAAAAAACCTCAACAATTAAGCTCAAAATTGCAATCACAATCAAATCAATAGAATAAACAACAGCAAAACATAACATAAAGAGTGCAACCACTCTTTGGCCAAGGAAGCACTGCTATACAGTTACTAGAGGAGCTTTAATGAATTTGTAGCCAAACTTGCAGATGCTGAGCTAGCAAAGCTCACAGGTATGAATTATAATGGTTACTTAGTAGCTGACTTCATAATATGCAGCCATCTGAATTAATTACTGAACTTTGGTGAATTCCTGTACCCTTAATTAGCTGTGGAGGGAGTGGTTTATGTGTTTCCTAACAGGATTCTCCAAATTCATACAACAAGATCTTGGGATTTCTTGGGTGTACCTAGATCCGATCCTCTAAAGCCTACATAAGGAAACGTGATTGTGGGGATGCTCGATACAGGTAATAATGATAATGTAAAAAGAGTTGAGTTATATTTTGTTTGAACAAACTAACCGTTCTTATTAAGAAACTTGCAAATTTGCATTATGTGTCAGTGGCCTGTGAGTAAGAGTTTCGAAGATGAAAGTGTAGGTGCACCTCCTTCGAAATGGAAAGGAACTTGTCAAGCAAACAATTTTACATGAAACAAGTACACCATCTACCTATAAAGGCACCCTAATAATGTCAGAAACTTATGAGTCCAGTTCATTCATTCCAATCCTCTTATCTACTTATCATAAACTTGTCGAAAATTGAATATTTAATGATGACTCCTAACTCTAATGCTACTTCAATTACACACATCCTAATTCAAAAAAACCTCAACAATTAAGCTCAAAATTGCAATCACAATAAATAACATAACATAAATAATGCGTGTAATGAAGAGAAGAAAATCTTACTCGCTAGGAGATTGTGTAAGCTTACTCGCCAGGAGTTGTGTTGTACTCAAGAACTCAAATTACACAAATTAATTTTTATAACTGCCCATTTGTATTTGTATTTTTATAACTGCCCATTTGTATTTGTATCTTAATAACTGCCTATTAATTTCTACTCCTACAACGTCCCATTTGTATTTGAATCTTAATAACTGCCCATTTGTATTTGTGAATTTTAACAATCCAAATTAAGATTAACTGTCCATACCTGAATTGCAGAGAGGAGAGGAATTGCAGAGAACTTCAGAGAGAGGAGACGGAGAGAGGGAGACGGAAGAGAGGGAGCCTGTAACACAATCTTATACAGGAGATGTAGCCTCTTATATAAGGGTCAAAAAATACAAGTGAAATTGAGAATACAATGCAAAATGTCTCGAGTAATATGGTCCAATCAGTTAGTGTGGTAACTTCCTACAGCACACGTAAAAATACTATAACTTAAATATATGGTATAGAGGAAACGAAGAGGAACATTTAAGTTAAAATCATCAATCTAGAAAAAGCATATGATATACAGAGAACTAAAATTTTAAGACAATATGGACCTAAATGCAATGATCATTAATCTCGACAAGCAAAATTATCTCAATGTGTGTAAATTTAACTAACTAGAAATAAATCAGTAAGAAGCATTTAGGCGTGATCACAAACAGCAATGACAGAGCAACTAAGTCCTTGCGATGACCAGATTGTATATAATTTAAAAATTGGAACACATTTGATATTTCTTTTGTAAACAAAGTATTGGTAAACACCACAGGGAGTATACAACTTACAAATAATTAGGCAAAATTTAACATAACATCGAAAAATCGAAACAATAGAAAAACCTCAAACATACAAAATAGGTTAACAGGGACATAAAAAGGATAAATGACATACCAACGATTAGTTGATCAACAATTGCTTTATTTTTACCAAAGTTGAATCAACAAAAAATCAACAAAATCCAAGACAGTAAACGACTGTTGCAAGGATGCTTATAAAGAATTAGTACAAAAAAGTTACAGAAAGTAATTACAATACAAGGCTTATTCGAGTTTCCAGCATTATCAATGGCACCGACCGTATAATTTTGTGCATTCTGATTAAAACAAGCTTTAATCTATTATGTAGTTATGGCACCTGCTCCATTCTTGATGTTCATGGAGTTTCACCAGTCACCAGTGAATAAACTCCAAGCTGCTCTAAGACCAAGAAATCCCAGAAGTTTGAACAAACCCGAATCTTTAAGCCAAAACTTGGACTTCTGTGAAACTCAACTTACTCGTATTACTAAATGGTATGAACTATGAACACACCTCTGAATGATTGGATCTCCTTTTCTTTCAATGGTGCACAATGAAGTTATAGTCCTGGCTTGTTGTAAGAATTTGAAATTTTAGCATTGTTATTTTATATTGCTGTAACGTGTGCATTAACGGAGTGGACTAACTTTGCAAATCTCAGCGTTGAAACCAGCATCCATCAAAAACAGAAGCCATGCACGTTGCTGTTCAGAAAGCCGGTCCCTGGGCCCTTTAACTACAACAAGCTTTGCCTCACCACTGGTATCTCCATTAAATCGCCATAACAATAAATCAGGCATTCCACTAGACCAGCTTCGGTAATCTTGAGCCAAATGTCTGCAAATAGAGGCCAAACAGGGACCTCCAATGCAAGTAACAATTGCACGAAGATCAGAAAGGGAATGGTTGTCCCACTTCACGCCTCGGCATGCTGTTCCAAAATGTAATTGCCATGAAGTGATGAGAATCTCCTCAGCCATACCATTCTTAACGTTTTGCAGCAGTGATTCTACAAGGCTCTTTCTTGCTTCATAGAAACTATCTGTATCCATATCCAGGGGTGCTGTCTGAAAAGAATAACAAAAGAACCTATTAATCATTTGACCACAGAAGTGAAAGACTGGACTGATGCACATGGAGTGGCAGTCAACAATTATGAAACGAAAACAAAGTTTAACAAATGAAATGTGTCAAAGGATAGATAGCTTTCCATTCCAAAAGTGATTTCATATGCTCAACTAAATGATATTACACCACTCAATTTCACGGATATAATTCTTGGTCATCATCAGTATTAGTTTCATCAGAAGCTGTTACAGACTCAATTGAGTTGAATTACTTGGTCTAAGTGTCCGATCAGAATATTAGGAATCTAAAATCTAGCTCATTGTTATGTATCAGTTGAGTTTTTTCTGGGGGTTGAGGGGTGAAGGAAGGGGGATAAGAGCTCGGTCTCTATCTTCTGTATAACTAAATTACCAACAAAGAAACTTATACGAAATACAGTACGTGCAACTAGAGAGAACCTGATACAAGTTGCGGAAGACATTGGGCACATCAGTAAACATAACATCCCACATTAAGAGTCCAAATATAGTCAACCAAATGCCACTTTCTGCATGAATACCCTGCCAGCCACCACCTTCTCCAGCATAATATTGAAGAGCGAGCTGCTCTACTCCATATTGTTCCCCATCTTCTCCATAAAACCTGCTCTTTGTCCCTGTTACACAGTTCAATGGTCTCCCTTGCACATGAACCTAACATATCCATCAACAAGTGGATATGTTAATAAAGCCGGAAAGGAATTACACAAGTCAACATACAACCCTAATCAAATAATTCACCTTAATTTACTTGGCACATAGAGTTCTTTCTAGCACTTTAACTTCCATTTCCATGGACATGATACATTACTAGAGCTGGAAAGGAATAACACCTAGTTAACTATACAACCCTACTCACAAATATTGCCTCTGTTATCTTCCTCTGTACAGATTCTGAAAAGCTTCGATTTTCCAATGCCTTGGTGGTTTCCCTAAGCGTAAAACTCTTCTTTGTAGCAAGATTCTTGTACGAGCTCGAACCCAGGGGTCAAGTAGCCCATTTTCAGCAATAATAAGACTCTCATTATGACGCCCTAAATGTTCCAAGTCCATCGACAGTCTCAGAGTCCAGTATCCTCTTCTTTTATCAGAAATAAAATTTAATAGCAAGCGCTTGAGCAATCTTATTGCATTAATGTACCTGAAAAAGACTGTTAATATCAATACAATGAAGATATAATTAAATAGCATCCTTAAAGCATAGATTCAGGATAAATAACTGCAGCATCCCCACAGATCAACTAGGTTTGAGTGAAATATACAACTGATTGATTATTATATGGATCATGCTAATTGATATAACTAAATGTTTAACATCATACATCATTCTGCAAGAATTTCCACTTGCCACCGATAGATACAAGTAAAGAGCACCTTCTACTGGAAGTGTTTAGGGGATGGACTGAAACAGAGACAGATAGTTACACTACTGGACCTCAAGGTCTTATCAAGGTATGTTCCATGATGCATTATTGCCTTTAGGATTCAACTTTTATAGAACTTAAAATCATATCTTAAATCACAAATAAAGCAGCATCACAAATAACACCTTATTATCTTTATCTTGAAAGTAGGAGCATCAGAATCTCTTACTAAACAATGGCTTGATTTCCCACCTATAGAGATATCTAGTTATCATTCTGATACACTATGACAAAACTGCTGCACGAAATCCTAGATTGTCTATCATAAGGTCCATAGAAGATAAAACTTAAACGGGTTTCTCCCCATCCAGAGCAAAGCATCGGAGTAGTACGGGAGTCAGCTGTCAAAAGGATTTCTTGTTGTGACAATCCATGGATCATGACTTAATTTATCTCTGACAATATATCCCTTGCTTCATATTTTCCTAAAAAACAGACTACAGAACTGAAATTACTTGAATATTCATAATCATCCGCCTACATTTATCCAATCCATCAAATAGACTTTCATGCTTCCAGTGTACAATCATGGTCAAACTCATGACTTAATTCTACGAGAAAAATAAGGTTGTGCTTATCTATGCACATTTGCATGAAGATAAGTAGATAACTACTATAAACCCATTAGAAGTACAAATTCACTTTTCCGAATCAGACGTGTTAAAGTCAGAACATGGATTATGACAAATCTTTGGCTCGTATCTGTCCACACAGTTTAACTCTTTATGTGTAGTCATCAGAAGCCATCACTCTAGGAGCAGATACTATGGTATAAACCATATTTAGGAGGAACCATCTGTAACACTCCACTAACGATATAAATATATAATAATTCTTATAGGGAATAACTATATAAATAGTTAAGAATTCCATATCTTTCCAAGGAGGTTTCTAGGGATATAGTCAACAAATGTAATATAGGTTTTATCCTACCAGACTTGCTTTCTAATGAAGGATTCAATCATTATACAATTCAACAATTTATTAATTTGTTTTGGGTATGCGGACCACATCTTTCATCGACTATACTATATCTTCAATACAATTTACAACATACCGGAGCTTCTGTAATTATAAAGAATTAATATACATTTAGCATGGAGTGTTTCTATGCAAATATTGTGTCATCTTATATTAGTGAACAGAGTATCTAATTAGGTTATGTTTACTTGAAGAGAATGGAAAGGGGAAGGAATGGAATTAAAAATTATAATCAAAATATAAGGAGAAAGAAATGGAATTGCAACATACATAATTACAACTAATTTCTATTTTATGACACCTCAGTAATCTTAAATAGGGTTACTTTCAGTGTATACTTTCCCTCTGTTAAAATTTGCTGTCAATATGAACAAATAGATTAGTAGTTCAACTGCGATAAAACATGAATTTCGTTGCTTTTTAAACTTACAAAACAATTTCAAATTGGATAGGGCTATATAAGACTTTTCTATTGTTAGATATATTTGATAATGTCATTGCTAGAATGATTTATATTTAGTTTTCAGATCTTACTTAAACAGGATAAATCAGTACTTACTGAAAGTCAGGAGTCAAGGATATCAGTACTTATATTATCAGGAGATAATCATCAGCAGATGGATATCAGAACTGAAGTATTGAAGTATGTTCAGATAAGGGTAGGAGCTGATTAAAGGAAAGAAGATCGAGATAAACATAAGAAGAGATATGCATGAAGAAGGAGTTCCGTGAAGAATGGAATACTTGGAAGAAAAGATATCTGATTGATATATTTTAGGAAGTAGAATTATATTCCATATCAATTAGCGATTATCTTGTAATTGTGTAGTATATAAACACAGACATAGGGTTTACACAAAAAGTGTTATCATATTCGAGAAGATTATTCATTGTAACCCTAGCAGCTCTCGTGATATTTGTTCATCACTGAGAGGTAACAGTTCCATACTGTAACAGAGTTTATTGTTTCAATAAAGTTTGTTTTCTGTTACTTGAAACATTAAAAGTTCGATTTGATTGTATTTTACACTGTATTCACCCCCTCTACAGTGTGTGTGACCTAACAAGTGGTATCAGAGCCTGTCTGTTAACACACATACAGTTAAAGATCCAAACACAATCATGTCTGACACAGAAACTCCAACTAAGCCTACCAAAACTGAAGAACCTCCAAAGACACAAATTCAAAGTCGGTATGAAACCATCAGAGTTCCCATACTGAGACCATCTGAATATGCCATATGGAAGGTGAGGATGACCATGTTTCTGGAAGCTACAGATCCAGAATATCTTGATAGAATCAAGGAAGGACCTCACAAACCAACCAAGCTCGTTGTTGCAGTTGCAGGTGAAGCAGCAAAGACCGTACCAAAGGAGAAGAGTGATTATACTGCTGAAGATATCACATCAATTGCTAAGGATGCTAAGGTACGACACTTACTGTATAGTGCCATTGATAATGTAATGTCAAACAGGGTAATTAACTGCAAGACTGCTAAGGAGATATGGGATGCTCTGTAAACAAGGTCTCAGGGAACTGATACAATTAAGAAGAACAGGAAGACAATACTCACTCAAGAGTATGAACACTTTGACTTAAAGGCTAATGAATCATTGACTAATTTATATGATAGATTTGTCAAACTCTTGAATGATCTGTCACTGGTTAATAAGGAGTATGATCTTGAAGATTCAAACCTTAAATTCCTGTTAGCTTTTCCTGAATATTGGGATTTGAAGGCAACAACAATAAGAGACAACTACAGTCTTGATGAAACAACTCTTGATAAAATTTATGGAATGCTCAAGACTCATGAACTTGAGATGGAACAAAGAAGGAAGAGGAAAGGAGGAAAGTCAAGGACAGTTGCTCTTAAGGCTGAAGAAGAATCCCCCCAAGGCAGCTACCTCAAGAAAAGACAAGGGTAAAGCTCTTTTCACAAAGTCTGATACTGAGTCATCAAGTTCTGAAAGTGATGATGACTCAGATTCTGAAAGCTTGCCTGAGACTGATGCTGATGAGGAGATGATGAAGATGTGTGCTCTTATGGTGAAAGGGATCACAAAGATTGCATACAGGAAGTTCAGGAAGGGAAAGAAGTTTTCCAGGAAAGGCACAAGTTCTGATAAAAAGAATTTCAGAAGATCTGAGGGAAGAGGAGGAAAGTCTGATAGAGGAGATTATACCAATATCAAATGCTATAACTGTGGTGAGAAAGGCCACATATCTCCTGATTGCAAGAAAGTGAAGGGTGACAAAGGCAAGACTCTGGTCACAAAGAAGAAAAGCCGGACAGACACCTCAGACTCTGAAAGTGAGGAGAACTATGCTTTGATGGCAAATGCTGATAAAGAAAGTACCGAGAGCAGTTCTGAAGCTGCTGAAACAAAGGTACCTCAGACTACTTATGCTTTTCATACTGATGATATTAATGAGTTGAGAAGATATCTTAAAACCATGTTTGTTAGTTATAGAGATCAAACTTTAACATGTGAAAGATTAACTTCTGAAAATCTTGCTTTTAAGAAAAGAAATGATTTCTTAGAAAAAGAGTTAGTTATGTTCCATCAAACTCAGAAGGATAGAGATGATACTTTTTATGTTAGGGATGAAGTGCTAAAAATGAATGAATCTCTAAAAACTGAGTTAGAAAAGGAAAGAGAGATAATCAGGACTTGGACTAACTCTGGCAGAACAACTCAAAATTTGCTAAGTAGTGAAAATTGGAAAGAGGGCTTAGGTTATGGAGATGATAAGAATGATAAAGGAACTATAGAAATTAAGCCTGTTATTAAACAAAAGCCAAAGTTAAAACCTGTTAAGTTTGTAACTGTAAAGTCTGATAATGATAAATCAGAAGTTAAAGAGGGATTAACTTCAGACAAACTAAAACAGGAAAAGACAGTTGAAGTAAACATAGGCTTAATGACTAAGAAGCAGCTTAAGCATAAGCTGAAAGCTGTTAAGAATGCAAACAAGGTAAAATCACCTAGGAAAAATAGGAATGGAAAGGAAGGTGTGAATAAAAGCAATGATTATAAACCTGTTCCCGATGCTCCTAGGAAAACATGTCATAACTGTGGAAGTTCTAACCATCTGGCTTATTTTTGCAGGAAGAATAAGAACATAAACTCCTTACCTTCAAAATCAGGAGTTAAGAGTCAGTCTGTTAGATATAAACCACAAAATCCTTGTTTTCATTGTGGTAGTTTATGGCATTCCATTTATACTTGTAAGGAATATCATAGTTTGTACTATGACTATTATCAATTAAGACCTTCTTTGAAGAAAGTTTCCATTGTTCCTTCTAGTGTAAATTCTGATTCAAAGTCTGATAGTGTAAGTTCTGATAAGAAAAATGTTAACATAAACTCTGATGCTAAATCCGCTGCAAATGTTAACGAACTTGATAAGGCCAAAGGATCCAAGCAAGTCTGGGTCTTTAAAACTAATCATTAGTGGTCTTTGTGATTGCAGGGCAACAGGAAAAATATTCTAGTTCTGGACAGTGGATGTTCAGGACATATGACTGGAAATAAAGCCCTGCTATCAGACTTTGTGGAGAAAGCTGGCCCAAGTGTTTCTTATGGAGATGGCAATATTGGAAAAATATTGGGATACGGCAATATCAATCTTGGGAATGTCATCATTAAAGAAGTAGCTCTGGTCTCAGGACTTAAACACAATCTGCTGAGTATAAGTCAAATCCGTGACAGAGGTTATGATGTTGATTTCTTTGAAGAACACTGTGAAGTTGTGAGTAAATCCAAAGGCAAAGTTGTTCTAAAAGGATACAGGCGTGGTAACATTTATGAAGCTAAGCTTTCAACAAGTACTGATGGTTCTGTAATCTGTCTGTCTGATGAGTAGAGCATCAATTGAAGAAAGCTGGAATTGGCACAAGAAACTCTCTTATTTAAATTTCAACAATATAAATGAACTAGTCAAGAAAGATCTTGTGAGAGGACTGCCAAAGTCAGTATTTGCTCCTGATGGCCTTTGTGATTCTTGTCAGAAGGCCAAACAAAGAAAATCTTCATTCAAGAGCAAGACTGAATCATCAATTCTTGAGCCTTATCATCTACTACATGTTGATCTATTTGGTCCAGTGAATGTCATGTCTATTGCAAAGAAGAAATATGCGTTGGTCATAGTGGATGAGTTCACCAGATACACATGGGTGTATTTCTTGCACACAAAAAGTGAAACTGCATCTATCTTGATTGATCATGTCAAACATCTGGATAAATTGGTCAAAGATTCTGTGAAAACCATAAGGAGTGATAATGGCACTGAGTTCAAGAATTTGATAATGGAAGAGTTCTGCAAAAACCATGGAATTAAGCAGGAATTTTCTGCTCCGGAAACTCCACAGCATAATGGAGTTGTTGAAAGGAAGAATAGAACTCTCATTGAAGCTGCACGTACAATGCTTGAAGAAGCAAAGCTTCCAACCTATTTCTGGGCTGAAGCTGTGCAGACTGCTTGTTTTACTCAAAATGCAACACTCATTAACAAGCAAGGAAAAATACCATATGAGATGGTGAAGAAAAAGAAGCCAAATCTGAAGTACTTTCATGTATTTGGATGCAAGTGTTTTGTTCTCAAGACTCATCCTGAACAACTATCTAAATTTGATCTAAAAGCTGATGAAGGAATATTTGTTGGATATCCACTTTCCATAAAAGCCTTCAGAGTCTATAATTTGAGAATAAGAGTGATCATGGAATCTATCAATGTCTCTTTTGATGACAAGAACATTACTGGTCTTGAAGATTTTATTGATCATGATCAGCTGAGATTTGAAAATGAAGACTCAAGTTCTGATACTGAAAATCCTGACAGTCTAAGTCCTGATACTGTAAACTCTGATGGATTAAACTCTGATGTTATTGAAACTGTGGTGACTACGCCAAAGGAAGATGCACCTATCCAGGGGGAGCATACTCAAGAACATACCACATCTCAAGAAGCATCAGAACATACATCTGGCTCTTCAAGTTCTGATTCGTCAAGTTCTGACAAGCCAAGTTCTGATAGTTCTGAAAATCTAAATTCTGAAGAATCCAACTCAGAGAGCATAGTTTCAGGGGGAGCATCAGAAAATGAAAATAAAGATAACATGGATAATGGGGGAGCATCCAGTTCTATAGAAAACCTTCCATCTACAAGGAAGTGGACTAAATCACATACACCTGATTTGATAATTGGAAATCCTGATGCAGGTGTCAGAACTAGAACAGGTACTTCAAACGAATGTCTTTACAATTCTTTTCTCTCTCAGACTGAGCCAAAGAAAGTGGAAGAAGCTCTTCAAGATGCTGATTGGGTGCAAGCAATGCAGGAAGAGTTAAATGAATTTGAAAGAAACAAAGTCTGGACCCTAGTGCCAAGACCAAAGAATAGATCTGTTATTGGTACAAAGTGGGTGTTCAGAAACAAAACTGACAGTGATGGCATAATTACAAGGAATAAGGCAAGGCTGGTTGTAAAAGGATATTCTCAACAAGAGGGAATTGATTATGATGAAACATTTGCACCAGTTGCTAGGTGTTAGGAATGTATGTGCATTAGTTTGATGATATGTTTAACAAAATACTTAAGTAGAAATTTAGTGTCTGTAGCCTCAACGGATAAGACCACTTTGGCTATCCGTTGATGGTGTAGCTTTACTTAGAAATAAGTCTAGTGTTGTAGCATATTTCAGTCTCTGTATTTAAAATGTAATTCTTGGAAGTTGAGAGAAACTATGAGTCATGTTGACTACTAGAAGATATGCAGATAGGAAGGCCAATTGTAAATACTTCATGCCTTGTAATTTTGTATAAGTGAAGTGGTATCAACGGATGACTTAAAGACCTTCAACGGATGAGAAGCTAAGCTTCAACGGATGTCTCTAAAGCTTCAACGGATAAAGTCATCAACGGATAACATCCTTCAACGGATGAGTGCATCAACGGATGAAAGCTTCAACGGATAACATCCTTCAACGGATGAGTGCATCAATGGATGAAATCTTCAACGGATGTTCTGATGATTAGCCGTTGATAAGGGGTAGTTGTACCTACAAACAGAGGCACATGGGTTGATAGAGACAACTGAGATGTGGTAGCCGAATTTCAGGAACAACAGAAAAAGCAGCCGTTCTTCTTTAGTACAAAGATGCAATAGTCAACAAAGTACTGGAATGAACAGGAAAAGAAGCAAGTGAAGATCTTATTTTATTACTGTATTTTATATTGTTCTTCACTTGTACACTTGGTAATATATAAACCAAGTAGAAGCTAGTAATTAGAAGAGAGATTTTCCAGAGCTGTTTAGAAAAATATTGAGAGAAAATTCATCTAGTTTGTACTAGGATGCAGCTGTGATCAACATTGTTTTAATCACAGATTTTCTAAAATACCATCTCTGGTGGAACAACAAATCCACCAGAAAAGTTTTTAAGGTCTGTTGTGTTCTTTACATTTGTGCTTGAATATATATATGTCTGTATTAGCTTAAAGCAATTCACACACTTGTTCTTCTTGAACACACAACTTTCATAAACTGCTCAAAACTTGAAAAAGTTTTGAGATTTACATTCAACCCCCCTTCTGTAAATCTCATTGTTAGTCCACTAGGAATAACAATTGGTATCAGAGCAGGCTCTTGACATACAAAGAGTTTAAAGATCTTGGAATCTAACAAAGATGAGTAAGAAGGATATTGGAGTAAAGATCCCAGTTCTTGATAAAGACAGTTATCACCATTGGAAGGTGAAAATGCACCTTCATCTACTCTCCCAAGATGAAGGTTATGTAAACTGCATTGAGAATGGTCCTCACATTCCCCACAAAGTAGCAACAGTTGCTACAGCCACAGTTGCTGTTGGTCAATCCATTCCAAAACCTAGAGCAGAATGGACAATGGAAGACACAGAAGAAGTCCACAAGGATAAGAAGGCTATGAACATTTTGTTTAATGGTCTTAACATGGATATGTTTGATAATGTGATAAATTGCACAACTGCCAAAGAGGTTTGGGACACAGTTCAACTACTGTGTGAAGGTACAGAACAAGTGAAAGAAAACAAAATGCAGCTTCTCATTCAACAGTATGAATACTTTCATTTTGAAGAAAATGAATCTTTAAATGAAACATTCAATAGGTTCCAAAAGCTGTTGAATGGACTGAAGTTGTATGGAAGAGTGTACCAGGTGAAGGATTCAAATCTTAAATTTTTAAGATCCTTGCCAAAGGAATGGAAACCCATGACTGTCTCCTTAAGAAACTCTCAAGATTATAAGGACTTCACTCTTGAAAGATTGTATGGAATCTTGAAGACTTATGAACTAGAGCTGGAACAGGATGAGGTATTGGAGAAGGGGAGAAAGAAAGGAAGTTCAGTTGCATTGGTAGCTGAAGATGAGAGGAAATGCAGACAAGAAACTGCGAGATCTACATCAAACTCCAAAGATGGTATAAGAAATCAGGAATCAAGCAAGGGGAAAGAGCAAGTTGCTGAAAATGAAGACAACTCCAGCCAAGATGACTCAGATGGTATTGATGAGCATCTTGCATTTCTGTCCAGAAGATTTGCAAAGATGAAATTCAAGAAAAACACTAGAGCCACTAAACCTCACAAAAACACTGTGGACAAATCCAAGTTCAAGTGTTTCAATTGTGGTATAAGTGGACACTTTGCAGGTGAGTGCAGAAAGCCAACTTCTGAAAAGAAGAAATTTGAACAAGTAGATTACAAAAAGAAATATTTTGATCTACTCAAGCAAAAGGAGAGGGCTTTCATTACTCAAGAAAAGGACTGGGCAGCTAATGGAGATGAAGAGGATGAAGATGTGGAGTATGTCAACCTTGCTCTCATGGCTGATTCTGAAGAAAATGAAGTTAGTTCATCAAGCAATCAGGTAATCACTACTGACTTAACACAGCTTACTAAAGAAGAGTGCAATGATGCTTTTAATGACATGTCTACTGAATTGTATCATTTGCGTGTGTCTCTTAAATCTCTTGCTAAAGAAAATAGTAGGATTAGAGAGAACAATCTGTTTTTAAGTAATAGAAATGCTTTGTTAGAAGATAAGATGATTGACCTAGAGAAAACAAAGTTGCATTGTATATCTGTTGAAAATGAACTAGCTGAATCTGTTAAGAAAGTAGAAATACTTTCCAATCAATTAGAGAAAGAGCAAGAGGTGATTAAAGCCTGGAAGACATCTAGGGATGTAAGTGCTCAAATTGCTAAGGTCCAAGGAATTGAATCATTCTGTGAAACTGCCTGGGATAAAAATAAAAAGAAACTGGAATTAATTGATGGGCTGTCAACGGATGTGGAATCAACGGATGATGAAAGTTATCCGTTGAAGGAAGAAAAGGAGCATCCGTTGAAGGTTCCTCAATCAAAACAGGCAGATGTTTCTAAAAGAGAGAATCTAAAGAAACTCAACAAAAAGTTTGGTTCAACTTCAAAGAACTTTGTTAAAGAAGAAGCAAGCACATCCAAAGATGTCAGTAAGGTGAATGTAGGGCACATGACCTTAGAACAGTTAAATAATAGGCTCAAGATGTTGAGGATAAAAAGGAATCTAAAAGAAAATCCAACAGAAATGGGAAGGTAGGAGTTAATAAACACAACAATTACACACCTGATAGGTATGCTCCTAGAAAAAGCTGTGTGCATTGTAGTAGTGTTAATCATCTATCTGCTAATTGTAAATCCATTAAGAAGACTCCCATAACTGTACCCTCTTCTATGCCTAATATGTCTGCATCACCTCTGCATGCTATGCCTGTTATGTCTCAACAAAATCCTTATGCACATTTTGTAAACATGCCATATTTTAACAATCCTTATCTTGCTGCATTTAGTATGCCTCAAATGCCATACAATATGCCCATGTGGAATAACATGTTTGCACAATCAATGCCTAATAATTTCACAAATGTGCTAAATGATTCTGTGACTAACCCTACACCTCAACCAACTACATCTAAGACCAAGGTTGACTCAAACTTACCTAAGTCTAAAGATGCAGGAGGAATGAAGTCTAGGAGAAAGGCTAACAAGAATGGACCCAAGGAAACTTGGGTACCAAAATCAAATTGATTGATTTTATGGTGTGCAGGGAAATGGAAGAAATCTATGGTACTTGGACAGTGGTTGTTCAAGACACATGACAGGAGATTTCTCCCTGCTCACAGAGTTCAAGGAGAGAGCTGGCCCTAGCATAACCTTTGGAGATGACAGCAAAGGGTTTACTATGGGATATGGCTTGATTTCAACAAGGAATGTCATCATTAATGAAGTTGCATTAGTTGATGGTCTCAAGCACAATTTACTGAGCATCAGTCAACTATGTGATAGAGGGAATACAGTTTCCTTCAATTCTGAAGCCTGTGTTGTCACTAGTAAGAAAGACAACAAAGTGGTTCTAACTGGAGTTAGAAAAGGAAATGTGTACATAGCTGACTTCAACTCTACAGATGCAGAATCCATTACTTGTCTCTTCAGCAAAGCAAGCACAGTTGAAAGTTGGCTATGGCACAAGAAGCTATCTCACTTGAATTTCAAGACAATGAATGATCTAGTCAAAAAGGACTTAGTTAGAGGAATCACTCTAGTTGAATTCTCAAGGGATGGTTTGTGTGATGCTTGTCAGAAAGGCAAACAAAGGAAAGCATCATTCAAAAAGAAGCTTGAAACAACAATTGATGAACCATTACAGCTGCTACATATGGATTTGTTTGGACCAGTCAATGTATTGTCTATTGCAAGAAAAAGATATTGCTTAGTGATTGTAGATGATTTCTCAAAGTTCTCATGGGTCTATTTTCTTGGATCAAAGGATGAAGCAAGTGAAATCATTATCAATCACATCAGGCAAGTCAACAATCATCCTGACTTGAAGGTTAGAAATATCAGGAGTGACAATGGAACTGAGTTCAAGAATTTGACATTAAGGCTGTTCTGTGAAGAAAATGGAATCATGCATGAGTTCTCAGCTCCAAGAACACCTCAGCAAAATGGGGTTGTTGAAAGAAAGAACAGATCTTTAATTGAAGCTTCCAGAACAATGCTTGAAGAATCAAAGTTACCAACATATTTCTGGGCTGAAGCTGTTAATTGTGCCTGCTTCACTCAGAATATTTCTTTGATCAATCAAGCTAAAGGCATGACTCCTTATCAGTTGTTCAAGAGAAGAAAACCAACTCTAAACTTTCTTCATGTCTTTGGATGTAAATGCTTTATACTGAGGAATCAATCTGACCATAAAGGGAAGTTTGATGCAAAGGCTGATGAAGGGATATTTGTTGGTTACTCAGCTGGAAAATCTTATAGGGTCTACAATCTAAGAACCAACATTGTTATGGAATCTGTGCATGTTGTGTTTGATGATAAAAAGATTGATGGACTAACAGATGAGGGACATAATGAGAGACTCAAATTTGACAACATTGAGATATATTGTGATGATAGTGAAGAGGAGACTGATGGAGATGACACTTCAAAAGGGATTCAAAACATGCCCTTGGATAATGCACAAAATACTGCATCCGTTGATAGAGGCAATGCAGTATCCGTTGAAAGACATAGTGCATCATCCGTTGAAGTACAAAATGAAGCATCCGTTGATCATAGTTCATCAACGGATAATCGATTTACATCATCAGTTGATAGAACTCCAAGTTCCCTGCAAAGGACCAACAACTCAGGGGGAGTTTCAACTAGTCAACACTCTGTCTCACATCATGACAATACTGAGGCCACCTCATCTAGAGCACATCTTCCACCACAAAGGAAATGGACCAAGAATCATCCCTTTGAACTGATCATTGGTGATGCATCATCTAAAGTGCAAACAAGAAAAGTCACTCAAGATGAATGTCTGTATAGTAGTTTTCTGTCTCAGGAGGAACCTAAGAAAGTGGAAGAAGCTCTATTGGATCCAGATTGGATATTAGCTATGCAGGAAGAGCTGAACCAATTTGAGAGAAACCAAGTATGGAAGCTGGTACCCAAACCAAAGAACAAGAGTCCTATTGACACAAAGTGGGTATTCAGAAACAAGATGGATGAAAATGGCATTATCATAAGGAATAAAGCCAGACTGGTTGCTAAAGGCTATTCTCAGCAAGAGGGAATAGATTTTGATGAAACATATGCTCCTGTTGCAAGACTTGAAGCCATCAGAATATTTCTAGCCCATGCAGCCCATGCCAATTTCAAAGTCTATCAAATGGATGTCAAGAGTGCATTTCTAAATGGGAAATTAGAGGAAGAAGTCTATGTAAGTCAACCTCCAGGATTTGAAGATCCAAATTTTCCAGACTATGTGTATTATCTGTTGAAAGCACTCTATGGACTGAAGCAAGCACCTAGAGCCTGGTATGAAACCTTATCAAAATTTCTTTTGGAGAATCACTTCACTAGAGGTACTGTTGATAAAACTCTCTTCTTTAGGGATGTTAATGGCTCTAGTATACTTGTTCAAATTTATGTAGATGACATAATATTTGGCTCTATAGATGATAAACTTTGCAAAAAGTTTGCTAAGCTAATGCAAAGTAATTATGAAATGAGCCTAATGGGAGAACTAACCTATTTTCTTGGTTTACAAGTTAAACAAGTTAGTGATGGAATTTTCATTAGTCAAACTAAATATATTTATGATCTTTTAAAGAAGTTTGACTTAATGGAATGTTCATCTGCAAAAACTCCCATGGCCACTGCCACCAAACTTGAATTAAATAAGACTGAAAGGTCTGTGGATATTACAAGTTATAGAGGCATGGTTGGTTCACTTTTATATTTAACTGCTAGCAGACCAGATATAATGTTTGCTACATGTCTATGTTCTAGATTCCAAGCTGATCCTAGGGAGTCTCACTTAATTGCTATCAAAAGGATTTTCAGATATCTCAAGGGTACACCAAATTTAGGTATTTGGTATCCTAGAGAATCTGGCTTTGATCTAATTGGTTATTCAGATGCAGACTATGCAGGTTGCAAAATAGATAGGAAAAGTACAACAGGCTCCTGCCAATTCCTGGGAAACAAGCTTGTATCATGGTTTAGCAAAAAGCAAAATTCAGTCTCTACTTCTACAGCTGAGGCTGAATACATTGCTGCTGGAAGTTGCTGTTCTCAAGTGTTATGGATGAGGAACCAACTCCTTGACTATGGACTTCATGTTGATAGAATTCCTATCTTTTGTGACAACACAAGTGCCATAGCCATAACAGAGAATCCTGTGCAGCACTCAAGGACCAAGCACATTGATATCAAGTACCACTTCATTAGGGAGCATGTCATGAATGGTACAGTGGAACTACATTTTGTTCCAAGTGAACAACAAATTGCTGACATATTTACCAAGCCACTTGATGAATCAACATTCACAAGATTGGTAAGTGAGCTAGGTATGCTTAATTACTCTTAAAATTCATGTCTTTATTGCAATTTGAATTGAAGCCTGAAATATATTAGTTGCTAAGAACAAATTTGACTTTTAACATAGTTTATTCCATCAACGGATGTTCCCTATCCGTTGAAAGTCAAAATTGCTCTATCAACGGATAGTCATTATCCGTTGAAAGACAAATACATTTCTGGAATTTTTATCCGTCAACGGATAAAACTGAAGTACCTTTCAACGGATGACAATTTGCCTTATCCGTTGAAATGTCACATCAATCGATTCAGGTGTTTAACAGCCGTTGATTCTATTCTCTTAACCGTTGATACTCATACATACATCTGTATGTATTGGTTTTAAAGGTAGTTTTTAGAATACTTACAGTTTATTCTTAAACGGCTGAAATTCACTAACGCATATTTATTGATAAATCTTTATTTTATATTTTTGTTTATTAATTTGAGAAAGCATATAAGTCCTTCTGATTGTTCATTTTTACTTTACGCTTTCTTGAAATTTCAAGCATTTACCATTTTCTCTCTGCAAAAACTTCAAGTTATTCTCTGCAATTTCTACTCACAACAATGGCACCAGTCGTGAAGATTATGTCTCAATCTGGGTTCATCTATGAAAAGAACAATTTCATAGCTTTGGTAGAAAAGAATGAAGCCCACTCAGTCTATCACAAAATGATGGACTTCATCAAAAACTGTAAACTTAGCTATGCAATGCTGGAAGCCCCAACAATTTTCTGTGAAGTAGTTGAGGAGATTTGGACAACTGCTGAGTTCAACTCCATGGATATGACTATCTCCTTCACTCTCAAAGGTAAAACTCACTGTATTAACTGTGATGATTTACAAGCATGTTTTAAATTGCCTGAGAACAATGCCATGACACCACACACTGATAGTGATGTATCCAGCATGTTAGATTCCATAGGTTATTCTCTTAACTCTGCTAATTTAGGGAGTATTAGAAGAAAAGGCCTTAGGAAAGAATGGAGTTTCCTTGGGGATGCCTTTATAAAGGTTTTCTCTGGGAAAATTAGTAATTTTGATGCCATAACTTCATCTCTGGTTAATATGCTCTATATGCTTGTTTCTGATAGGTATTTTAACTTTAGCAACTATGTGATGCTAGAATTAGGTACTAGATTAGGTAACAAAGCTAATAGACCTAATAACATCTATTATGCTAGATTCTTTATGTTATTGGCTAACCATGTTGCTGAAGGTTTAGTCATAATCAATGAGAATAATAAACTCAAGTGCTGGGCACAAGAGAAAAGAGTTCTTGCAGACTTGATGAGAATGGATCTTAACAGCAGTGTGCCATTGGTATATTTACCAATCATGAATGCACCTCAGGTAGGTGAGGTAATTGCTTCTACAACTCCTACTTCTTCCAACCCCTCTATTTCTTTATCTTCTAGTGTGGCCATGAAATCTGTGATGCCCCAACAGATTTCTACCAAGGTCACCAAAACTAAACTTTCAAAATCAAAGACAAAGAAATCCACCTCTGTTGTTTCTCAAAAGACAACAGTTGTAACACCAACTATTAACCCTGAGGTGAGTGAACAGGGTGTGAGTGGTGAGGGGAGGGGTGAACATCAAAGAAACCCCCAGGATAAGGAAGGAAAGTTGAGTGCTTCCCAAGCTATCCAAGCCACAGTTTCTCAAAAAGCTGTGGTGGTTGAAAAGGTATCTAGCACATCCCTAGTAGCATCCTCCCAAAAGGATGTTACTATTGAAAATAGTTCCAAACCAGGAACACAGAATAAACGAGGGAGGGACACTAAAGCCAAACACTCACCAACAAAAGCCTTTATTAGAAGAAAGAAGGCTAGAACCCAATCTTCTACACAGGGTGCACACACTGCACAGATACATCCATCTGTATCTATGCCTTCTCAAACTCAGTTTGATGTGACTCCAATAAATGTGGAGTCACAGCCCCATTCTCTCACAATAATCACACATCAATCACCAAACACTTCATCACCATCTCTGGATGTGGATATGTTATTCCCATCAATTCCTAATTCTCCCTCTTTACAACTCAGGGAGAAGCCCCACTCAAATACAGGTGATCATCATCTCTTAGATGATTTGTTGGATCACCCGCAAATTCTTTCAGATATAATTGAAGGATCTGTGTCACCACATCTCAAATCAATCTACACAGATTCAACAGTTATATCACTTTCAATTTCAACTTCTTTTCCTTCTTCAACGGATATCACTCATCCGTTGACAAGTGGTTGTTCTTCAACGGATAAGCCTAACAGCAGTTATCCGTTGATAACATCAGTTTCACCTTCAACGGATATTCCACATCCGTTGACAGTCTCTACACAAATAACTGAATTAATCCCAAGTGTAGAAGACATGAATACTGTGCAATCACTCTTAGGATTGAGGGAAGGGAGTGACAATTTGAGTGAGAGGCTGGGTTGCTCCCAGGCAAAAGGAGAGATTGAGAGCTCAAAAATGCATGCTATTTCTTCCAGCATGGCAAAAGTAAGTGAGTGGAGTACCACCTTAGTAGGTGAAGGTGAGGGAGTGAGTTGTGTGAGCCAGGGGGAGCCCCTGATGCAAGAACATAGAGAAAAAGAGAGAAAAGCAGGTACAGTAGATACAAGGGTGGAACCAGCCATTGCTAATGAGTCAATGATTGTGGATGATGCTGAAAAGGAAAGACAATTTCAGCAACATTACAAAGCTGTAATTGATAACATTTCCTTGGATGCTGACACTTTTACTCATCCTGTGACAGCCTATCAACTGTTGGCTGCTCAGGGCAATGAGGAGGCAGAAAGGTCACTACATCTAGTGCACACAACAGAATCTCTTCAAAGGGATAAAGCTGCCATTAACAAAATGCCTTCTACAGCTGGTGAGCCATCTGAGGAATTTGGAGCAAATTCTGATGATGATGACTCTATTTCTTTTGATGGAAGCATGAACTTAGGGGGAGATGAAGGCCCTAGTTCAATTCCAAATCTACCTGAATGGGCCTTGACTAAGGAGTATAGATCAGGGGAATTCAATGTCTCTTTAGTCAAACAAATCAACACTATTCAACAGGCCATTCAGAATACTTCACATGCAAGTATCAAGGCTATCCTTCAAGCTCACCTGGACTCACTGCATCTCATGAAGCTGCAGCAAGTGAAGCAGAATCTGAGTATGGATGATCTCAGGAAGGATATTGCTGACTTGAAAACCTATACTTCAGAAAAATTGGATTCAGTCATGCCCTATGGTACATTGCAGGACTTGGTTTTGAGAGTGAAGAAAGAATCTGTTACTGAAAAACGGTTGGCCAAGTTAGAAGACAGAGTTCAAGTTATTGAAGATTCTGTGGCCACCATTCTTCACAATCAACAATCTCAAACCAGTCTCCTAATGCAGCTGGCAAAAGCACAAGGCTTGACCCCTCTCCTTGATGATAACAAAAAGGGGGAGAGTAAAAGGGAAGGGGAAGGAGAGCCATCTACAAAAGTCAACATATCTAAAGTGCTAGTTCCTGCCATCACTACTTCTCCAATCATTCAAATCAAGGGCAAGCCTGATGGAATTGATTTGATTCAGCTAGCAGCAGCTGAAATTCAAGTGAAAGAGCAAAGGAGGAGAATTGATGAAAGGTTGCAACTGTTGTTTGGTTCTACACAAGACAAATCAACATCTGTGAAATACAGCACAAAAATTGAACCAATCAACATGGAGCTCATGCCAGTAGGGAGTCATAAGGATGGAGAAGCTTCTTCCAAAGAACTACAAGCTATAATTCTCAAGCCCAATGAAAGATCCAATAAGGACTCAACAAAGAATCCTTTAAAAGAAGTGGACTTTCCTCCTCCAAAAGCTGATGAGAACAAGATTTTAGGCAGGAGTATTGCTTATCTCAAAAAGACCATGGATGAGGCTGTAAGGAGAAATAGAGCTATTATCATTAGAGAGGGAAAGAGCATATGTGTGATGCAAGGACATCCCAAATTCTCAATAGCCAAGAAGGAAGAAGCCAAGCAATTAAAGGCTGACAAAAGAGCACAAGCAAAGCTTGAACAACAGCTAAAGTCAAGTCTAGTTGAAAAAGAAAAAGGGATTGAAGTCAGGGGTGAAGACAAGACTACAAACCTAGATGAGGTTTTAGGGAGTATATTTGGTGAGAGTGTGGAAGAAAGAGAGGAATGGCAGAAGGGAAACAGAAGAAAGGCCAAGGCACATAGAAGGAGTGGAGATAACACTGAAGTAACCAAATCTATATCTAAACCACTACCTTCCATACCTGAACCCCTTGTTGCTGATCCCACAATAAACATCCATGGTGAACCAATCATTCCAAAAGAGGAACCTATTGATTGGGACACTATCAAATTGCCTACCTTTCTAACCACTCTTCCACTACCAAAGAAACAGAAAAGAAAACCAAAATCTACACCTCCCATAACCTCTAAGAAATTCACTCAAAAACAAAAACCTAAGCCTAAGTCACCCATTTCTAAAGATGATTATGTTCACATCTGTGACATAAAAGAAATCTCAGACATTGAACTCTATCTGGATGAGCTGGAGGATGTAAGGGGAATAGCTGCCTACAGACAGCTACCAGAGAGATTAGTGTTCAGATATAAAGGAGCTGGGGAAAGAACATGGCCTCTCCACAGGATTCTGGATGAAGGCTACTCTACCTTGATTAGAGTCTTTTCAGCTATACAAAAGGATTCTGGCTTTACCAGAACTGCCAAGACTGAAATTCTCAACAAGATAGCCAATATAAGGAAAACTTGGAGGGAGCCCAATGCTTTACCCAGGACTTTACTCATTCAAGAAAGGGAAATGAAAATTCACAAATCACCTCATTGGTTGATGGAATTTAGAGATGATAAAGGAGTCAGAAGATTTTTCAGACTTGAAGACCAACTCAAGATTGCCAGCAATGAAACTCTCAAAGAAATGCAATCTAAGTTGGATGTCAGTGTTGAAGATGAAGCTGAATTCTTCAGACAACTCCAACTCCAAATTGAGGAAAATGACAAAAGGCTAGGAAAGAAAACCAGGGAACAAAGAAGAAAAAGATGATTTGCTCAGACTAAAGGAGTGTCCTTGGAAACACTGTAAATCTTCAATTACCTCCTAGTACATACACTTTTGCAGCATTTTTAAATTTCTACTTAGTTTCAATTCATATATCTGTTAAGTGTTTTGTTATCATCAAGTTAACCCTGAATTTATGCCTACAATTCTTATAGACATAAATAGGGGGAGATTGTTAGGAATGTATGTGCATTAGTTTGATGATATGTTTAACAAAATACTTAAGTAGAAATTTAGTGTCTGTAGCCTCAACGGATAAGACCACTTTGGCTATCCGTTGATGGTGTAGCTTTACTTAGAAATAAGTCTAGTGTTGTAGCATATTTCAGTCTCTGTATTTAAAATGTAATTCTTGGAAGTTGAGAGAAACTATGAGTCATGTTGACTACTAGATGATATGCAGATAGGAAGGCCAATTGTAAATACTTCATGCCTTGTAATTTTGTATAAGTGAAGTGGTATCAACGGATGACTTAAAGACCTTCAACGGATGAGAAGCTAAGCTTCAACGGATGTCTCTAAAGCTTCAACGGATAAAATCATCAACGGATAACATCCTTCAACGGATGAGTGCATCAACGGATGAAAGCTTCAACGGATAACATCCTTCAACGAATGAGTGCATCAACGGATGAAATCTTCAACGGATGTTCTGATGATTAGCCGTTAATAAGGGGTAGTTGTACCTACAAACAGAGGCACATGGGTTGATAGAGACAACTGAGATGTGGTAGCCGAATTTCAGGAACAACAGAAAAAGCAGCCGTTCTTCTTTAGTACAAAGATGCAATAGTCAACAAAGTACTGGAATGAACAGGAAAAGAAGCAAGTGAAGATCTTATTTTATTACTGTATTTTATATTGTTCTTCACTTGTACACTTGGTAATATATAAACCAAGTAGAAGCTAGTAATTAGAAGAGAGATTTTCCAGAGCTGTTTAGAAAAATATTGAGAGAAAATTCATCTAGTTTGTACTAGGATGCAGCTGTGATCAACATTGTTTTAATCACAGATTTTCTAAAATACCATCTCTGGTGGAACAACAAATCCACCAGAAAAGTTTTTAAGGTCTGTTGTGTTCTTTACATTTGTGCTTGAATATATATCTGTCTGTATTAGCTTAAAGCAATTCACACACTTGTTCTTCTTGAACACACAACTTTCATAAACTGCTCAAAACTTGAAAAAGTTTTGAGATTTACATTCAACCCCCCTTCTGTAAATCTCATTGTTAGTCCACTAGGAATAACACTAGGTTAGAAGCCATAAGGATATTTTTGGCTTATGTTGCTCACAAAAAGTTTACTGTCTTTCAAATGGATGTGAAAAGTGCTTTTCTCAATAGAGAATTGGAGGAGGAAGTATATGTTGAACAACCTCCAGGCTTTGTAGATTCCAAACATCCAGATTATGTCTACAGGCTTGATAAAGCACTTTATGGACTTAAGCAAGCTCCTAGAGCATGGTATGAGACTTTAGCTCAGTTTCTTCTGGAAAGTGGATTCAAAAGAGGAACAATAGATAAAACACTGTTCTACCTTAACCATGGAAAGGACTTACTTTTGGTCCAGATTTATGTTGATGATATCATTTTTGGGTCTACAAATGACAGACTTTGCCAGAAGTTTGCCAAACTAATGCAGTCAAGGTATCAGATGAGTATGATGGGGGAACTTAGCTATTTTCTGGGCCTTCAAGTCAAGCAAAATGAAGAAGCCACTTTTATTTGTCAAACTAAGTACACCAGAAACTTGCTGAAGAAATTTGGAATGCTAGATTGTTCAAGTGCATCCACTCTCATGGCCACTGCAACAAAACTGGATAAGGATACTGGTAAATCAGTAGATATTACTAATTACAGAGGTATGATTGGCTCTCTACTCTATCTAACTGCTAATAGACCTGATATCATGTATGCTACCTGTCTTTGTGCAAGATTTCAAGCAGATCCAAGAGAACCTCACTTAACAGCTGTGAAAAGAATTTTTAAATATCTTAAGGGAACAGCTAATCTGGGATTATGGTATCCCAGAGAATCAGATTTTAAACTAATAGGTTACTCAGATGCAGATTTTGCAGGTTGTAAAATTGACAGGAAAAGCACAAGTGAAAGCTGCCAATTTCTTGGAGGCAGATTGGTTTCTTGGTTTAGCAAGAAACAAAAGTCAATTTCCACATCAACTGCAGAAGCAGAATATATTGCTGCAGGAAGTTGTTGTGCACAGATTCTTCGGATGAAGAATCAGTTACTGGATTATGGGTTAACATATTTCAAAATCCCTATTTACTGTGATAATCAAAATGCTATTGCTATGACAGGTAATCCGGTTCAACACTCTATGACAAAGCACATCAGCATCAGGTACCACTTCATCAGAGAACATGTAGATGAAGGTACAGTGGAATTGCACTTTGTTCCAACAGATCAACAACTAGCAGATATCTTTACAAAACCATTGTGTGAAGCTACTTTTACAAGATTGGTAAATGAATTTGGAATGGTTTCAGGTTCTTTCTCTAAATCTGCTTAGTTTTGTTCTGTTGCATCAGACTTTATGATCAATATTTACAGAAGTCAATCTCTTTGTGTATTCTGTGCTTAAATGAAAAATATGTTTAAGTACTGACTGTTGTCTGATCAATGTTTCTAAACTCTGATAGTGATATGTCTGTTTAGGTAACTATTCAATCCTATGAGGATAATTGTGCTAGATGCTGACAAGTAGTCTTCAATAAACAAGGGATCCCATGTAAGAAGTAATTATTTCTGTGGAAATCTATTGACACAAGCAAATTCTGATAATTGAGCTTAGTTGAGTTTACTTTGTCTATCTTATTACTAAGTCACAAACTAGAATAATGCTACTCATCTATTAAGTTCTGATACTAGTAAATCTGTTGAATAAACTAAGTGCTGATAAACCTCACTTATCAAAAGAAAAGAAAAAAAAACGAAACAAGGATTAAAAATCAGGTACTCCTTTGAGATCTAGAGTAAAAATGTGGAAGGAAAGACCCAAGTGCATTGTTGGTATTAAGTAATATGCATCAGAAAAGCAAATAAAATATTTTCTTGGTGACTTTTCACACTTTATGATTACTGGAGAAATACTCTGATAATAACATAAATTCTGATAAGCAGTCGTGACTCACTTACACTGAGAAGCCACTGTAAAAAGGAATCTAAAAAGATGCACAAAATTAGCACACAATAGTTGAGGTGGACTCAAGCATGAACTCATTCAACAGTAGGTTTCAGGATAATAACAGCTCTTTAGCAAAGTTTTAGTTATGCCTTATTTCTAAGATGTACTGAAGTAAATCAGACTTTACTCTTTGTCTGATATTTAGCTTAATGCACACACCAACCACTCCATATGAATGATGAAAATCACTGTGGTGATCTATGTTATTTTAGATGAACAATCATTGTGTCACATTGCATAAATTCTGAGGACAAGTTTTGATTGCATGTTCTGATGATTATGTTCTGAAGAATATAAATCAGAATTTGTGTGAGAATTTACTAAAATAGGCATTCATTTTTCGAGTTAAGAGATTATGTTCTGATGATTGTTAAGTTCTGATATAAGTCTAAGTTCTGATATTCACGTCTGATTCTTTACTTGACTTATTTATGGATAAAATTTTACAACAGTCTCAGTTTAAACCTGAATATGTTGAAGTGGAAGATTAATAGTCACTATAGTTAGGGATAGTGGTACTCGTACTTGAACAGTCAACTTTTACTTGCTTCTTGTGCGCATTAAACCATGTTTTCTCTTTCCAATGAATATTTTTCTTTTTCCAAGTCTGGGGAGACGAGGTAGAATTAATTCACCTGTAAGCATTAAATTTCTTTACGTCTCCTAGCATTCTCTTGCCTATATAAGCAACCACTTCACATCAGCCTTTCCATCAATTTTTTTCTCACAAACTCACCTTCATACTTTTTATATCAAAAACACCATGGTCAGATACAATATGTTTTTGAACTACGAAACTTTCAACATGGAGCTGAGGTGTGCTGATTGGCAGCAGGAATGGCATGTTACTGCCATTCCTGATGAGATATGGGACTCCGTTCCACATGAGGTACTCACCCACCTCCTGTTCTTCTATATGGATTACCATAGCCATCTGGAGCGATTGGAGGAGGAAAGGCTGGAAGCTATCCGCCAGCAAGAGCGAGTCATACGACTCGCTATTCTGTTTGTCGAGAGTAGGAAGAAGAAATGATTTATTTTCTTCTTCCTGTTTTTCTTCATCATCAGCCTTGCCCTGCTTCTTGAGCTAGGACAAAGGCTGTTGACGTTAGGTTTAACAACTTATGGAAATCTTGTACAAGTTCTGATGTAATTTATATTTCATGAATGTATTCTCTTGATATATTAATGAAATTTGTTTTTGTTTCAAGATCTTGTCTCTGAGATATTTTGTAATGCATTGATAAATCCTGATATATATTCATATTCTGATGACCATATAAATTCTGTTTTAACTTAAGTTCTGATTTTATTTTATCAATACTTGCTCATCTGATTTATTATGGTCATTTTCACTTGAATTTTTTTTCCAGAATATTGATGTTGCAGTGATAAATAATTAAATAAGTGGGAACGGTTTCAATTTTGAATTAAAACTGTTTCACCTTGATTAATGGAATAACTGGGTAAGTGGAACGGTTTTTCCTTGAAAAACTGCAAGTGGGTAAGTAATGATTACTGTTTCCTCGAGCTCAATAATTATCCGTTATTACTGCATGTCTGACAGGTGTCGAACGGTTACATTTTTTTTAAGGTATAAGTAAGACAGAGAGAGGATTTTTTAATCTTTTATTTCCTTTCACATTTTTTCTCTCTATTTGCTTTTACTCTCTTACTTCTTCTAACGTTGATTTTTCATATAGACATTCTATCAAACACCTAACAGGCACTTACACATCTCGATTAATTTCATGGCACCAAAGGATTTAATCATTGATGGAGCTAAATTTGTTCCAAACAATTATGCTGCTATTCTTGATAATGCTGAAGCTCCATCTGAATTGCATTTTGTGCAAGATCTTCTTGCACATAGTGAAATCGGGTATGCGTTGACCCAACCTTCCGTCTTCTCAAGTCAACAAGTTCTGACACTTTGGAGGACTGGAAACTTTGATAGTGGTGGTCCAAATGGTACTCCTAGTATTGTTTTCGAAGTGGGTGATTCTTCATATGCAGTCACTCCTGGTACAATACGTAAGGCTCTACATCTCCCAGAAGGATGTACTTTTTCAATTCCGGAGGAATCAGCTCTTCAGGAGTTAATGGCCAGTTTGGGATATGAACAGAGTTTGGCAAAGCTTGGGCAGTTGAAACGGGCTCATATCAGGAGGGAATGGAGCTTTTTCTTCGACTGCATCACTAAAGCTTTTGGGAACAAGTGTTCAAATTTTGATGTCATCCCCATAATGAGTCAGCACATCGAGTATGCCATTATAAACCAAACTCATTTTGATTTTGCAACGGCTATAATTGGTTTTATTGGGGATAGGATGACAGAGGATAGGAATGTTATCTACTTTGCTAGATTCTGTCAACTTATATATACTTTTTGTACTGATGAACCTCAACTAATTAGTACCTCAACTCCACCTTTTAAAGTTGCAAAACGATACTTTAATGACCTGGTAAATGCTGACACTAAGAAACCAGTGGTTAGACCTTTACAGATTCCTCAGTCTGTAAAACAGATCTTAGTAAATGCTGATCCTGATACTTATAAATCTGTTTATCCTGATGTACAATCAACAACAACCTCCCAAACACCACAACAACCATCAGCACCTACCACCCATACTACTCAACCTACACTAAGGCAATATTTAGATCATATCTCTCCACTTCACAGACAGTTCAACCCTCATCCTCAGAACCTCCTGTGAACCCTTCATCTTCTAAGCCTAAGAGGACAAAGACTGTTCCTCAAACACCTCAAAAGAGAAGGAGAATTGCTTTGAAAGATGAATCTGATACTGAGGAACAGGTTCCTTCTTCAGAACCTGTTGTTAAAGAAGCTGAGAAAGTGACTTCTCAGAAGGATTCTGGAATTGGGGGATTTAGGCTTGTCAAGAGGCTTAGAAGAATGATTGTTCCTGAAACTCCCAAGGAATCCATATCTACAAAGAGATACAAGAAACAGAGGGCAAAAAGGCCAGTTTCAGATGATGAAGAAGCAGCAGCTAAGGAAGGGGATCAGGAATCTCTGATCTCACAAGAAAAGGAATCTGCTCCAGTCTCTACTTCTCCATCAACTCCAACTCAGGAAGCTGTTACTGAAAAGGCCACCACACCATCTATATCTCCTGTTCAAAAATCTGTATCTCCTGTTGATCCAGGCACAAGTGCTGATATTGATATTCAGACCTTGGTTGTGCCTGAAGTAATTCTCTTAGACGCTCCAACAGCAACTAATCCTTCAACAACACCTGTTACTGATGTTGTTCAAACTCCAGAGTTATCTACTACACCTTCTCTGCATCAGAATTTCGGTGAGCATCAGGATATGGTTGTTGATCAGAACTTAGAACCAGATCAGCAATTAGAGGATGCTGAAGCCTCCATTGCTACTCACACTGTTGTTTTATCAGAAGATACTGATTCTGTAAGTTCTGATGCTGCAAATGCTGGAGATAATGGTGATGCTGCTCTACAAGCAGATGCTGATGAAGCAGGTCCTTCAGAACATGCTCCTCAACAAACCGTTCTTAAATTTGAACTTGTTAAGAAGTTTGTTACAAGAGAAGCACCAGTACCTTGGAGTGAAACTCCTGCAGGACGGGATTGGACTAAGGAATGGAACTCAGTCACCTGTGCTTCTTCTGCACAGAATCTGGCTGAGCAATTGACAAAAGCTGATGAGATGTTAAATACTGATGATTTCAAAACACAGCTTAGAGTCACTGCATTGAGTACTAAACATTTACAAGGTCTTCATTCAAATACTCATGCAGAGTTACATCTCTTAAGGGAAGAACTCATGAAGCAAGAACAAGTTCACAAGATTGATAAGAAAAAGTTCTTCCAACATACCTTTGACAGGATTGCTTATATTGAGAAGACTCAAGAAACACAACAAGCTTAGATTGATGATATTCTGAAAAATCAAGCTTCTCAGCAATCTCAACTTACTGAAATCCAAGGCTCAGTGGAATTGCTTATCTCTCTTCTACTACCTGCTGATGCCAAAAAGAGGGAGAAAGTAATTAAGTTCAAATGCAAGACTGACAAGACACTGAAAGGGAAGGATGATGAAAATGATGATTAAGGAAACCCTGGAATGGGTAGAGGTCATAGTCAAGGTAGAGGTTTCTCATCAAGAAAAACTGAAATCACAAGTCACAGGACAAGTTTTGATGCTGGTAAAATGATAAGTTCTGATGAACTTTTAGATCTTGATGAAGAAATGTCAAGACAGTTATTCTTTCAGGAAAATTCAGGAATGGACTTGGAGAGTTTAATGGAAGAAGAAGCCAGACTTAAATCAGAAAAAGTCACATCTAAAGGAAGATGGTACTGATAAAGGGGACGACCATAATTACCAAACACACGCGATCAAGGGGACGACCATAATTACCAAACAAAGGAAGATGGTACTGATGATGGCCGGACAATGGAACTTGAGAGGGCACTCCAACACAGTGGAGGATATAGTGAAGATGAACTGGCAATAAAACCTGAGCATACATTTTTAGACTACGAATGAGATACTGAAAACCGATTAAATTGAAGACTGCAATTTTAAGCATCATAGGAACTGAGAATAATGTATTGGAAATTTAGTTCATATTTAACTGAATAATTAGAAAGCTGATCAAAAAGTTATTAATATACTTCTGTTTTGTTTTGTTGTTGCTTGTTTTTAGGAGAGATCTTTAGCTAATTACGCTGCTTATGTAGCAATCATCTTGATTTTTTGTTTGATATGAGCTCTATACCAAGAGCATTGCAGTGAATAAATATATAAGCTTCCCAGATTTTGCTTAAGTATTAGCTTAGCTTATTGTGATTTCTCTGCTTTGCAATCAACAACCAGAGTCTCATTCACCGGCAATCTGTTAAGCGCCTGCTGGAGGCAGGCACACAAGGTTTAATGGTGAGAGAGACCTCAATCTTTCAGCAACTTCATAGCATCATTTACGCTTTCTCTTTGTTGTTAATTACTCATTACCGCGGTTATTCACTCTGACTGTTCAATCATGTAAACTTAACCACCTGTTTTTCCTGTAAATCCTAGAGAAAGCTAGGAAAGAGATGAGGTTGCAACCCTCAAGTGACTGTAAAAAACACCAAAAATTACTAAATTCTCGAAATCTTCTGAACAAATCATGTGCTAAACTAGACCTCCCATGGACTTACTCACATGTGTTCCTGGTAATTCAATGATCTGTATGAGTTTAATAATTAGATTTTAATTGATAATTACAGTGCTTAATCATACTAGGTAGTTTATCTTGGATTCTCATGCATATAACAGTTCATAGCAGTCTTTATCTACCTGTCACTTTCGCAGGATAAGTATGCATATGTGGCAATCTGTCAAATGTTGTAGTAATTAAGACTCTTTCATTTGTCATCAACAGCCAGCTAGATTGAAGGTTTATTCTCTAGAATATGCTTATCTTGTGAAACTATCCCTGTTATAAACTCAAACTAAACTCACATTACAGACTATGCTTATGATGAGTTTTGGCTAGACTCTTATGCTTACTAGAGGCCTAGAGGGTCTGTACAAGTTTGATATCTTGCATATATGGATATGTTTGTTGATGGTCATCTAAACATTTTTTCTTGGTTTTCGACTTTTCGTGTTTGAAGCTGCCTGCAGGAATTATGGTTAGATGATCATCAGCAAACACATTCATCTATTCATATTCCTAATGATCCACTTATTAGATCTGCTGCCTCTAATGGTCTGCCCTAGCAAAATATCACTTAATAAGTTGTGTTTTGACAGCCTTTCTGTATTAGATGTTTTGGTTTATAACATGTTCTTTCTCCTTGAAAGGAAGTCAAAATGTTTGCATCAGAGTTTCATCACTGCAACTAACTGTGCAATCTTCAGGATAGGTTCCCTTGAGAAAGAAGATATTAATATTTAGCATCAAGTGACACTAGTTGAAAAGCAAGCTCTGATACTGGTGCTTCTGTTTGAGAATCTGCAAAAGAAAATTGACCATATCCGTTGTTGACTATATATGGTCCGCCTCAAAGGAGAACTAGTTACAAGACTGTTGGGCCGCGAGTGAGCCATAACTCCACGATAGTATGATATTGTTTTCGGTGGGCCGAGCCTGCACGGATTTGTTTTTTTTGACATCCCAAAAGGCCTCATAAGACTATAACAGAGAACCAGAGGTTCTTTAGCAGAATGGTTTTGAAAGAATTGTATTTAAGACTCAACATTTTCTAGTATAGTCTGCAACATTTATAATACAGTGTAGTAGAAATCTTTCAGGGTTAATGTACTGCAATCACTTTTCGATATTGTCTGGGATCCATAACCCCTTCAAATTTATAGCAGACACATTCACCTCTCATTCTAAGTTGTGTTTAGCAGATTATGTCAAAACAAGCTCTTGAAGCAAATATAAGATGTGCTCAGTTAGCAGCTTTCCTAGATGTTCTGGTTTATAACATGTTCTTTCTCCTGTCAAGGAAGTCTCTATTGTCCTGTTTGCTTAGTTGATCAATTTAGAAGTTTTGTGTACATGTCAACATAATGAAACAAATGCTTAACATATTTGTGATTGGTACTTGCATATCAGTTGTAGTTTTGAAATAATTGGCGACAAATCTGTCGTTTATGATGGATAGTAGGCTACATACAGCCGCCTAGTTTTCAAGGTTTTGCCGTAAAGGAAGCAAGGGAGATACCACTTGACCGAGAGGTCCTCGGTATTATCAGCTCTAGCTAACACTCAGTTGCATCAAGATGTAAGAAAGAACAAATTTGCAGGCTTCTTAATTTAACATTTGGACAAGTTGGTAACTGGCAGCCAAAATGTTTCAGCATTGGATCAGGTAACACTAGTTGACCTGACTTCACAATGAACATGTTTGGTAAACAAAATCATTGTTTTTAGTATAACATTGTCAATAAAATATGATCAAATTGAAATAAAAATATTACTCAGACACCTAGAATGACAAGTGAAACAAAAATTATGTACCTAAACAATTTGACCAAAGAAACTCACCTAAACCAAGACAACAGACAAAATTTCTGGAGCTGCAAACTCTCCAGAAACCCTAATCTTGAATATTTCGAACAGGATCTTATATCAGTATTCTAACGGATTTACTAATCGATCCATCTGCAGAATGCCTCATGTACAATAATCTAACATATCAACTTTCACAAGCAAATAGAACAAAAGAAAGGGAGAAAGAATCATTTTCACCAACAGGCCTTCAACTTATTACTAAAAACATAGGCCAAACAATGACAATCATAATACAACTGAAAAAAACGCGGTTTTAAGCACCAGTTACACATGAGAACATCCTTCTATGACTCTTAAACCTAACAATCTGCCTCGACGAATCCACAGATTCTTCAGAAGAGTACCTTCCATCTACGTAATGAACGTGACTAAACGACTTCTGTCGTTGTGGCCTAAACTTGGTTTCCTGATCAAAACCATCAACTTGTTGCTGCTGCTGGTGCTGCTGCTGCACTGGTACCTCATATTTGAGGTTATAACCATCAGGATAAAAGTCTTGAATATTATGAATAGGAGTTGACTGAGGATTGTGTTGCCTCAGAGTCTTGCTTTTCTTGAAGCTCTTGAAAAGCTTTGGGATCAAGCCTTCCATTTGTGTTCCTAACTCAACACCTCAAGACTTGTTAAACAACTTCTTGAGGTTGGTAGCTTGTTTTTGTAGTTTTCTTGCATTACTTTTTGTAATAAATTATTCCATTTATGTGGTTTTTTATAAAAGTTGGATACGACTAAATCAGATTGTAGTTATCATCCTCTATCACTTATGCATTTTTTGACAAGCTTATTATGCATTTATTAATTTAATAATGTCATGATTAACCATTAATGAGGCATTAGGTGCATGCCTAATTATTTAATATAGTGAGGTATAAGGAGCAAGTCGCACAAATGTTTAGATGACTTCATTTTGAATTTTTCTACAAGTGTATAAATTTCGAATTCTCGAATAGGTTACGAGATTTTGTTTTCATCTTCTATAATATTGACGTTTGGTAAATTTTGGGAAATTATCAAAATACTCATATTTCGGTATCAATTATCCAAAATATTTAAAACCAGAGTGCATAATCCAAAATACCAACAGGATACCCATTTTAAAAAGGAATATCGGAATTTACAAAAACATGCATTTTGTAAATGCGGATCCCATGATATTTATTTCAAGAATGCATGTCTTCACTTTTTTAAAAAAATAAATAAATCATAAAGGATTGCGTATCCCGATATATACACATTACAGAAATGAATATCCAACCTTAATTTTTTTTTTAATATTTTGTTTTCATTTTTTTCAACCGAAATAAAAGGAAAGATACACATGTTTCTCCAGATGCGCAATCCGAGAATTCATATATCCGAATAGGCATGTGATACATGCGTATCAAATCGGTATTTTGGGCCATTTGTTTTGAATATTTGTATTTTTGGCCATTTTTATTCTATAATGAGCATTTAGAGCCATTACCCAAAAATTTTGCCATTAATTACTAATTTTTATTGAAAAACAAGTTGTATGTACGACATAACGCCTTACTCCCGAATTTTTAAAATGAAAGAAAGTAAGTGATAGGCTGATTAAGTACTTTCATCCTATTTTTGAATTAGAAGTTTGTTAAAATCGTATTTATTACTACTTGTTTGCGTTTCATTAAAATATTCAAAAATACAATCACTATTTTATTTAATTTTCACCTCTTTTTCGCCCAATTTAAAACCCTAAAACGAGACATAATAACTTAGGGATTTGAATTTAAATATTGTATGCACTTGAAGACTCACCAATTTATATGCAGCAAGGACTCCATAGCGTACAAACTTTTATATTCCTAAACCACACCCACCCTTTAAAGAATATTGTACATTTGTTTAACTAATTGGTAGTATAAATATTCTCACTCAAAGTAATTATTCCCTCAGTTCCGCAGGAGGCTATTTATATTAGAGCATATGCAAGTGGAGATCAAAATTTTGATTCATGAAAGAGTTTAACGAGTTTAACATAATTTTTATGCACCGGAAGTAAATTGACTCCATCAATTTGTGATACTCAATCAATTCATCAAGTTCTCCTTTAATTTTTGATGGAGTCATCAACAGACTTCAATTACTATTTACACCAAAACTAACCTATTTTTGGTAGTATTTTAAGATTTTGTCCATCTTTTTCTTCCATTCTCTCTCCTGAAAATCCTTTTTTAAGTCCAGCAAATATTAATTCATGAATTGATTGAGTTATATGGCTGCATAAAAGTTGAGTTAAAATTATGAACAGTAATTGACTCTATCAATTTTATCAATGAATTGATGAATCAAAGCATTTCATGGGTGCATATGCTCTTAGGAGAAGGGGAATCGGAATCGGCACGTATTTTAAGATTTCTGTAAAATATGGTTTTTTAAATAATTTTAAATATAATTTTTTAAATAAAAATATAATGTTTAAAATTTTATACATAAAAAAGAATATTCTAAAAATAAATTATAAAACTATATTTTATACTAGTTTTAAAATACGTGTCAAGTACGAGAAAAAAGTAAAGAAAATCTTCGTAATAAGATGAAAACTCATTGGTCTTGTACTAATGATTGATAAATTCAAATACATTAAACATAAATTATTCAACAGTTCAAAACATGTGCTTTTTATTGGTTTCTTTTACTTTTCTTTCATATTTGTTTGCACATGAATTGGACGATATAGAGTGACACATATATGGGTTCTTTTGACTCGTCCAAAAAAATATTTTTTACTTTAATTATTTCATCATTCAATAAAAATTATTTTATAATTATTTTGAATTCGGTAATTTTATTGATAAAAATAAAGTTATCATACATAAAAATGAAATTTATTTATGTTCAATTAACAAAATTTTCTCTACAATTTTATATTAAATCGCTTCATTTTTTGAATGTTTCATTCACTGATTAAAATTAATTTTGAGTAGGTGATATTAGCTTAAAGATAATGAATGACTGTATATTATATTCATTATTATCTAAATTACTTATAAATTTATTTATATACACATATGTGATCTTAAGAAAGTTCCCTAATATCTATCTTATAATCCCCCTATTCTTATCACCTTACTCCCCTATAATTATCCGTAGGGGCGTAGATAACTTAAACAATTCGTCAACTACTTAAACTCAACTAATAAAATATTTGAATTCAACTTGATAATAATCGAGTCGAGTTCGAACTCGAGCTCTAACAATTCTTTATTATCTTAGACTCGAGCTACCCGTAAAGTTCATGAGCATTATGCCGAACCTTATCGAGCCTCCATTATTCTCGCGAACCATATCGAACTTCTAATATTTTTATTTTTTATAATAATTATATTAATAATTATATAAATTTTATATACCTAATCGAATCGAGTTGAGTCAATCATATTTCGAGTTTTTGTCAATATTTGGTGAAAGCGATTCGAGCCGAACTAGAGTCTATCGAACTTTATAAAAACCGAACTTCGAGCTCGATCCAGAACTTCTTAATCGTGTTTAAATCGAGCCTGACATGATAGTATTAGACTCGACTCAATTACACCCGAGCAAGTATATACATATAGTATATATATTTGTTGGATAATTAAAGTCAACTTAAGCCAGAGTTGAAATTGTCAGATTTTGTTTGAGTTGAGTGACTCATCGCATTTTTTACATTTTGGCCAAAGGTTAGGTCAATACGCGTATCCGAGTTCAAATTTGTATAGAAAAAGTGATGTGAATGGTTGACTTGACCTCCTCATGGCTTTTGGGTTCCCTAAATTTCCATGTGTCAAATGGTCCAGACAGCACTGATAATATTAAATGTGTACTAAAATATACTCCCTCCGTACCTAAAAACGTTTCCTCTTTGTGTTGGACATGTTTGCCAATGCACACTTTTGATCGTTAATATCTTTAAATTCGTATTAGTATTAAATATAAAAATTTCACTGTATTAAAGTACTGATAAAGACGAATCCAACGAGATCACTCATGACTATGTTTGATATTATATATTAGACGTAAATACAGTACCGAAAGTCAATATAGGAACATCATTTTGGGACGGAGGAAGTATTTATTTTTGAATTTGAAATCGGGGCTTAACGTGATTTTCGAAAAATATTCGAGATCTGACGCGGATAATTTTTTGGTTCGTTCTAGTCAAAAAAACCTAATCTTATTTTTCCATTGTTGAATTATTTGTGTCCCAAGATTTATATAAACCTCTGCAATTATTTTTGGCTGAAACAACCTATATTAGTTTTGATTTTAAAATTTTATCAAAAAACTTTTCGAACAATATTTTGCAATTTTTGATTCGTGAGCGTATATAAATATACAAATGACTGTAAAAAAAATTACAGGTATTAAATTAGTTTCCAAAATAATTATAAAATGTTACCGTGTTAGTCTTTTATTTGTTAAATAAAAATGGACTCTCATACATTCACATCGATAATATCAATTAAATTATTTTATATTATTTCATCAATCATCTCACGTAATTTTGTAACAGTTTTTTATACTTTTTGTTGTGACAGTATCATTAGAGCATCTTCAAGGGTTATGTAAACTTGTTAGCTAAAATACCATTAGCTAAAATTTTGTTGTACATTTATGTTCCAGTGGTATTAGCTATATTCATTAGTTATATCTAAAATATTATTTTATTTTTAATTTTCAATATAAAATTAAAATTAATTTAAGCTATTTATATTCAATACAATTGAAAATAAAACATGTATTTAAATCAAAAATATTTAATAACAATATTTTTATTTTTTTATATTTATGAAAATAGTTTAAAGTAAATATTATAAAATATAAAATTATTGCAATTATAAATATAATAACATATTTAAAAATGGAAAAAATAAAATTAACAAACATTACCTACATATAAATATAATTTTTAACTGAAGCATAGTTTATTATAATATAATATTAGAATTTTTATTTTTGGTTAATAATTAAATAATATTTAAAAATTACTTAAGGTAGTATGTTATTTGTTATAAAAAATATTTATAAAAGAGAATACAGGGTAAGATTAGATTAAGTGTTAGACTATATTTTAATCATGAACTAAGGTGAGCTGACGTGTATTGAATATTAATTTAGATGATGGGAGTACATTTAATAAATGTAGCGTGTCTTTTCTCGTCATCTAAAAATATACCTAACCAGAATTACTGTTGAAATGATAAATTTTTTATATATTAGGTATATTAGACTGTCACATAGACATTATACCTAATTGGTCTGGAGATACTCTTACTCATTCATATTTGAGAATAATTGTGGGAATTTTTTGTCCCATGGCATTTTCCTTGAAAGTTTTAATGTTCTCAAAGGTTGACCTAATTCACTCCCAAAAAAAAAATCAACTAGGGGGCAAAATGTGACAAATAAACTAACAAAATTTCCAAATGGTAGGTGGACCTTATTCTAACTGTTTTGTGCATGTAGAAACACATTCTTACCCACACATCATCAGTAAGCCTCGCCTTTCAACTCGCCACATTCACCAACACTAATTTTCCAGGCCAAAATTAACATCCTCATCCTTCTCTCTTCTGCTACTTCCCAATGTATCAACCACCATCAACAACATGTCTGCAGAGCGTTCCAAGAACAATCACAATATCTCGATAACCTCGAATCATCAGCCACATGTCGAAAATGATAATGTGTCACATGATAGAACAACAGTGCAGGTCGAGAAGGACCGGAATGATCACAGTAAGAGGCCTATTGGCAAGGAAACATCGGAGGAGGACGATGATCGGTTACGGGCTTCCACTGCATCACTGCAAATGGGAGAGCAACTTGTGGATAAGGAAGTTGCGGTAGACAATGTAACAGTGTCTCGTAACGATAATGTCAGACAAGAATCTGCGAATGATGGAAAAAACCAGGTGTGTGAGCTTCATACTTTGCGTTCAACGGACAATAATCGAGAGAGTAAGTATGAGAACGAAAGAACAGACGAGGACAACGACGTATCAATTGCAAAAATAGAGCAATTAGACGACGATAAACGCAAAAATGAGTTTAGTCCTCTACCTGATGAGAAAAAAACCGAACACGAGGAAGGCAAGGATGACGGTAAATCAGCGCCTGACAGTGCTTCACAATCTCGTAAAAAATCAGTAGTAGAGCCTGATGATAATTTGATGTGTGTGCTGGACAATGCAACAACTCGACGACAGAATGTAAATGATGATGATAAGAATAACGAATCAGGAGATGCTCTGCCACTGCCACCAGGTCGAACATGCTCAACACAAACACCTCAGAAATCTGAGCAACAATTTGTAAAACACGAAAACGATCCAGTGGCGAATGCGCCCTCACCACGAAACAATCAAAGAATAAAATCACACGCACAGCAGCTCCGAACAAACACAGGTACACAAATTAAACGCAATAGTCCACGTCTCCTACACAAACGCAGCCTCGACGAGAATCACCAAGGTAACTCTGATTCGGATGAGTACGATAATCAATCCTACTGTTCGTTCGAGTACTACACAGTGCCGGATGGCCAATCACTTCCTGAATTTGTCGGAGACAATGAAAATGCTCCTGATATCTTCAAAGCTCCACGTCGCGCTGCAGTGCATCCTAACAGGCCATCATTTCTTGAGCTCAGACCTCATCCGCTTCGCGAAACTCAGGTTGGGAAGTTTTTGAGAACGATAGCTAGTACAGACACTCAGTTATGGGGAGGACTGGAGTGTGGAGTTAGACTTTGGAAATTATCGGATGCTTTTGCGCCAGGCATTGGGATTGGAGGTAGAGCTAGGCGCGGAGACGAAGAAGCAGCTCCTTTTTACGAGTCAGTGAGCACTTCACCTACCACTTGCTTAGCGATTGATTGTGGCAGTAAGTTGGTTTGGAGTGGACATAAAGATGGTAAAATTAGGTCTTGGAATATGGAAGACGAATTGAATGATGATCCTTTTTCTGATGGCTTGTCGTGGCAGGCTCATCGCAGTCCTGTTCTTAATTTGGTCATTTCATCGTATGGTAAGTTTTATTATTCAAGATTCAGTTAAGAACTGACCCTAACACCTTAAGGTTTTAGATGAACTCGTTACTTAACATGGTATCAGAGCTCTGGTTGGCGGAGGTTACTGTACTACATAATAATCCTCACTGATATGTACTTATTGTTCAAATTCAGGTGATTTATGGTCAGGTTCTGAAGGTGGTGCTATACATGTCTACCCTTGGGAAGCTATTGATAAATCTCTGTCTCTGAAAATAGAGGAAAGACACATGGCTTCTTTACTAGTAGAACGATCATCGATTAACCTCAGGAGTCAAGCTACCATTAATGGTGTCTGCAATATATCGTCTCAAGATGTTAAGGTTTTGTTGTGTGACAACGTTGTCGCTAAAGTGTGGGCATTTGGTACCTCATCTATCTCGCTCTGGTACATATTCAATCTATATGCCTCAGTTACGTGTGGAATCTAGTATTTTTTTCAAGGGAGACCTAATTATCCTGATAGTCATTGAATTGCAGGGATGCACGTACAAAGGAACTTCTGAAAGTGTTCAATGTGGATGGTCATATCGAGAACAGAGCTGATGTGCCACCAGTGCAAGATCAAAAAGTTGAAGATGAGATGAACGTGAAGGCGGTTCCAAAACCTAAAAAAGAAAAATCCCATGGATTTTTGAAGCGGTCACGTAATGTTATCATGGGAGCTGCAGGTGTTGTTCGTAGAGCAGCTGCATCAAAGAGCGGAGGGGAAGAGTCGAGGCTGAAAATTGAAGCTGCAGTGCTTGCCTCAAATGGAATGATCTACAGTGGATGTACAAATGGCTTAATTATTCAGTGGGATGGGAATGGGACTCGTATACAAGAATTTAATCACCATCCTTGTGCTGTGCTATGCTTCTGCACTTATGGCTTGCGCATATGGGTTGGATATGTGAGTGGAATGGTTCAAGTGCTGGATCTTGATGGAAATCTGATTGCAGGTTGGATTGCTCATAATGGCCCTGTGATAAAATTGGTAGCGGGAAATGGTAAATTTTTTAGTCTGGCTACCCATGGTGGTATACGTGGATGGAGCACTGCATCTCCGGGGCCTATAGATCAGATTATAAGACCGGAGTTATCAAAGAAAGAACAAAGTTACACGAGGAAGGAAAACGTTAAGATTCTAGTTGGGACCTGGAATGTTGGTCAAGGAAAATCTTCACATGATGCACTTATGGCTTGGGTAGGTTCTGCGGTGTCTGATGTTGGCATTTTTGTAGTTGGTCTGCAAGAAGTGGAGATGGGTGCAGGTTTTCTAGCCATGTCTGCAGCAAAAGAAACGGTGAGCTCACAAGCTTCAAATACTTCCGTCTATAACTGTAATAAGTAGACCGATTGCTAGAAACTATATCTAAATCTGCTAACATTGTCCTTACGCTTCAGTGGTTTACTGATAAGACTAAGTTCCAGGCAGGTACTAAAAAAATCCAAATGTTTGAGATAGTGAATCTTTCTTTCACTTGTGTCCTCTCTAATACCCTCTTTGCAAGCTACCTATCCCGATTACAGTTCTACTTAAATACGATTTGTCTCAACTGTAGGTAGGACTTGAAGGGAGTTCAATAGGGAACTGGTGGCAAGATGCAATTGGGAAGGCATTGGATGAAGGATCAACTTTTGAACGTGTAGGTTCGAGGCAGCTGGCAGGCTTGCTCATAGCTATCTGGTAAGTACTTCATGAAAGAAAACTTGTGCTTTTCTTATCTGCAGGCTTAGCATTGACACCATTATCCTTAACTACCTTCTGCAAGGTGCAAAGTTACTTGATTCTGAAATTTATCTGTTGCGGTCTTCTTAATTTCCTTAATCCAGGGTAAGGACTAGCATAAGAACATATGTTGGAGACCTTGATGCTGGTGCTGTTGCATGTGGTTTGGGTCGCACGATTGGTAACAAGGTATCAGTATCTTTCTTCAGATACTGCAGATGGCATGTGTTGCAGTAATTATGTTTTAATCTTCTTTTCTTCAATCTCTGAATCAATCCCATAATATTTTCCTATCCAGGGTGGTGTTGGTCTGCGGCTGAGAGTGTATGATCGTATCATGTGTTTCGTGAACTGTCACTTTGCTGCACATCTGGAAGCTGTCAATCGTCGCAATGCTGATTTTAGTCATATATACCGGAATATGACTTTCAGATCAAACCTCGTTAGTAACGTTTCTGGTATGCTGCGATACCTGTTATTGATTTGCTCTCTTGCCTTGTGCACGTATTTATGTTGGATGCTTTATACTTCTGGCTTGCCATGGATCATCTGTCTTGCAGCTGGTGTCTCATCAACGGCTCAAGGCGTTCGTTCTACAGATGTATGCAAATCTGAGGCTGGTACATTTCTTATCCAACAAGTTCAAGTTATGGATTAAACTACATAGTCTTTTGTTTTGACAGACGGTAGAGTCTAATCCTGGCAAAGGCAAACCGGAGTTAGCTGAAGCAGACCTTGTTATCTTTTGTGGTGACTTCAATTATCGACTCTTTGGAATATCATATGATGACGCGAGAGACCTTGTGTCTCAGAGAAGTTTTGATTGGCTTCGCGAAAGGGATCAGCTGCGAGCAGAAATGAAAGCAGGAAAGGTTTTTCAAGGAATGAGGGAAGCCATTGTCAGGTTTCCTCCCACTTACAAGTTTGATATAGGGAAACCTGGATTAGGAGGTATGGTATTCGAGTCCATCTAAAATCTTAAGGCGGTATCGTACAATACATTTTGTACAGATTGACCAACAACATACATAACCAATACCAATACAAATATTTAAATTAAATAAATGAGGGTGGGAGGACACGAACCCGAGTTCCTCCCTAAACCGAGCTCTGATACCATGTTAAGTTATCAGTCCATCTAAAACCTTAAGGTGGTAGAGGAAGGCCCGGATATGATCTTATAATCTTCAACGTGTACTTTGTCCTCAAATTGTTCATTTTTTCCTGAAGAAATGCCTCTTATCTTTAGTTTTTCCTTTGTCTAGGATACGATTCGGGGGAAAAGAAGCGTATTCCTGCCTGGTGTGACAGGGTACTGTTCCGAGACAACCGGTCATCTTCAACACTAGAGTGCAGTTTAGAGTTCCCTGTAGTGGCTTCAGTAATACAGTAGGTGCTTATGTGTGATCTGTTCTAGCTAGCGCCTTCTTCTGGTATTAAAATTGTTCCTTCTCTTTTTTGAAGGTACGATGCTTGTATGGATGTGCTCGAAAGTGATCACAAACCTGTGCGCTGCAAGTTAACTGTTGACATAGCTAATGTTGATAGATCAATCCGGAGGGAAGAAACTGGGAAGATCATCCAGTCACACGAAGCTATTAGCTCTTTGCGCCAGGAGCTTTGTGTTATTCCAGAAACAGAGATCAGTACGACGCGTATAGACCTTCAAAGCCAAGAAACAGGCAGCTTCAAAATTACAAACCAAAGTGCAGCAGACAAAGCTATATATCAGATTATATGCGAGGGACAAGCTAACGTCCAGGAGGACGAGCAAGAATTGGTATATAGATCACGAGGCGCCTTTGGTTTTCCTCGTTGGCTCGAGGTATTTTGTACTGTTAAGATTGATACTAGTAAGAAGAACACAGAAGATAAAATTTTCTCTCTATCTCTGCCCTTAAACGCTATCTTTACGTGTTCTAGGTCATCCCTGCATCCGGGGTTGTTGGACCGTACCAAGTTGCAGATATTGCAGTTCGTCATAAAGATTTTGACACCACGGAGCAATTAACCGAAGGTGTTCCACAGACCTGGTGGTCTGAAGACGGTCATGACAAGGAAGCTTTGCTGAAGGTGGTTGTGAGAAGCAATTGTTCGTGGGAGACAAGAAGCCATACAGTACAGTTACGTCTCTGCAACTCGTGCAAAGCAACGCGAACTGCTGATTCTTCAAACCGCAGTGGTTCTAGAAAATCTGGAAGTACTTATCACCGATCTGGGGTCAGGCAGGGAGGCAGTCAATCCGAAAATGATGAGCATAAGTGTTCGGAAGGTTCTGAAAAAGATTTATAGTCGTAGAGCGACTTGAATGCATCATCAACCATCATGGTATTATGACTCTGTGCTGCTCTTTAGAGAAACACTTGGTAGATTCTGAACTGTAAATATCATCTATAAAGCTCAACAAATGGTAGGGTTTCAGTAGACAAGTTCTTTGTTAATGTAACAAGAAAGAATTAGTTTTGGCTTCCAAAGAAAAAATGCACTTTTAAACTCCAGCACAATGCAGATGCATAACTTATTCATGTAAAGATATATATAGAGGACTTTCCATAACATATATACATGAACATAAGCTTATAAAATCTTCATGTCGGTAGCACGAATAGACAGGATAGCAAGATTTCCTGGAAAATAACTTGCATATATACATAAACATTCGTTTATAAAATCTTCATGTCGATAGTGGCAAGACTCGATGGTGGCAAGACTCAGACGGAACTGTTTTTACATAGAAATTTTGACCTTGCTGCTCTGGAGATCCAACTTCATCCGCAACATGTAGAACCGGCTTACTTAATTCCATCTAAAATCTCATCTCCTGGACACATGCAACATAAACAATCAGTGAGGCGAATATACCTTATGTCTGTTAGCAAGCTTCCATAATAGCCCTCTAGATGCAAGTCTCCCCAGTACTTTCAGGAACTTTTCGACTATTATTCAATATATATATATAGATAGATATTGGTCTACGAGAGTAAAAGACCATTCTAACTTCATTTCCGCTTCTTCAGTCATCTGCAGATGTCAAACTGTCAACATCTCTTAAACTGCGTACATCCTCTTATAATTTTCACTGTACATCTCTGGATCTGACGACATTGAAACAGAACGGGGGGTCTCAGATCTTCTTATACTCCTCATCTTTGACTCCTCCAACCTATGCTGAACTACGCAATAACACATTGACCCGATAGTAGTAAGCATGATTGAACTACCAATAACAGTTGCATACACAGCAAGCCACCTTTCATGGGCACCCACCACTACATATGTGAGAGAAATAAAAGCAATTGAAATGGAAACGCAAGCCAACCACATGAGTTTGTTAATAACAAACATGAGTTGCTTCTTTGCTTTTTCTTCTATCACAACCACTGAAGTCTGCACTACAACAACAGCCAGAGAGATAAATAATGCCAAGCTGTCGAACAAAAAGAAAATTATGAAAGCAGGATCCTTGGCTATATGTGCTTCCCCAAGGGAATTTCCTGGAGTTTTATCCTCAACATACTGACCAGGTACGGTAAAGATGGCTGCAAAAGCTACTGTAGCAATAAGGACAGCAACGACAGTTGCTGAATTTATAGCATTGTTGAGACCACTGATGTGGAGCTTCTTAATTCGCTTCACAATTTTCTTTACCCTGAATCCAGTTTGACGAGTCTGTTGGATTTGTGACTCAACATCATGCTTAATGTCACTGACAGTTTGCTTGAGTTGTTTTGCTGCAGTTGGAGGTTTTCCATTACAGGCACCTGCTTCTTTTAAAACGTCAACAAGGTCTGCTGTTCCAAACTTCACTGCAATATCAAGAGGGGTCTCCCCTGCCTTGTTTACAGCGTTCACATTAATGCCGTCAATAGATACTAGGTAAGACACGATCTGCAATATAAACATATAATGGAAAATTTTAAAATTTAAATGCTCTAGATACCCTTTACTTCGAGTGCCAAGTGCCAACCACACTACGGTTACAATGTCAAGCTCATTGTTGTGATGGCGCTCGACTAGTCACGATTACTGACTAGTCGTCAGCCTTTAGAGGGTCAACTGGAAAGTCGGTCGACTAGAAAATTGTTAAAAAGTCGGTCATGGATGACTGGGTGGTCGACTGGTCGGTGGACTTGTCGACTGGTGCAATACGGGTCAAAATCTAGTAAAAAATCGTCGAAGTTAAATGGAATGAAGAAAGGAACAAACTTGTGTATGTGATCGAGAAGCTCGACTTGCAAATTGTTAGTTACGACTAGTCAGGTCGAGCAGTGCAAAACCTGGTCAAAATCTAGTCAAAAATCCGTCAAAATTGAATAAAACGAAGAACGATCTTATGTATGTGTGTATAAATGTATGTATAGAAACTAGTGTGTGTGTGTGTGAATATAATCTGGTTAGTTGAATTGAAACTGATATACACATATACATGGTACATACACATGTATAGAGATCCAATAAAACTGATGTGTGTGTGTGTAAAAGTCAGTATATATATCTATACATATGGAATCATAATAAAAACATATATAGGACTTTTGGATTATTTATGTGAGAAACCAGATATATAAGATATAGAGAAATATAAATTATTTAATTTTAATATTATTGATTCATCCACTCATCTCGATTTAGCGCCGTGACAACCATGGTCAACCTACCTTCTTCCTACTGGAGAGAACTACATATGGATTGAATTTTACTAACACTTGATTTAGCAGCTATTTACTAACACTTGATTTAGCAGCCAGCGGCTAAGGACATAGGCAAATATGTGCACAAAACCATAAATGGTTATTAATTAAAAGCCAAGAGAAATGGGAACATGGACATCAACTCAGAGGGTAGACACAACATTACTGAAGTGACTTGCTAGTGCTATTTTGTAGATATAAAATATATTTGTTTTAGGGCTTTAAAACCATGCCAGGAAGTAGGGACAAGAGAAATGAATAATTACCTTTCTCAAGGATACCACTCGTTCTATAGTGCAAGCTAGGATAAACTATAATGAAGTAAAAGTATGCGAGTTACCATAAATCAAAGAAATGATACAAATGAAAAATGACCTGAGTACAACCCTTCCTTGTTGCAATATGCAGTGCTGTGTTTCCCTTGCTGTCTTCTAAACAAAGTACCGAGGGATCAGGTTTGATTAGTTCTTGCACAATTTCAACATTTTTCCCTTTCACTGCCATGTGCAGTGCAGTCTGTCCTTTCAAATCAGTCCTAAACCCAATGCTTGGATCTTTGCTTAAAAGAGATTTTGCAACTTCCAAGTGGCCCATCCTTGCTGCTGTATGGAGAATAGTCTTGCCATTGTTCCGAGCTATCTTGGCAAGGTTGGAGTCGGCATCGAGAAGCCGATTGACTACATCAATGTGTCCTTGAGCTGCAGCAGTGTGCAAGGCAGTAGAATTTGATGCATCTGTAGTCATAACCAGGTTGGGGAAAGATTGCAGAAGTACTTCGAGGACCCCTGCAAAATCATGACGTGAAAGCAGAATATATAAGACACATAGAAAACAGCACACATTACGTAAATGAATAAAAGGCAAAGCGAAGGAATCATAAATAGCGAAGTGGCAAAGGCTATCCACCTGCCTCTGTCATGGTTTCAAATCTTTACATATAAACTAATCTATTACTATTTACTAAAAGTTGAAAGCACATTTTGGTTGCACCCGTAGTACCAGATTTCCATTAGCATCTGTTAGATGATATATTATGGTGTGTTGGGACAAGCTCTACCTATTTAGTTTCTATATTGTCATTATTTTTTATGTTTTTATATGTTGTTTAGTTTCTTCTTGGGTGTCATCGCTCTAGCCTCGTTTTTATTATTATTATTAATTTTCTCTGCTGTGTTTCTTTCTGGCCCATTAAGGCTTGCAAAAGGTTGGTTGGGTTTCTAGGCTCCGGCCTTGAATTCTTACCAACCTTTTGAAGAAAATTCTATTAAAATTTCAAATATAAAACACAATCAAGGCTCAAGTTAGGGACATTTTAGGAGTTTCGTAACTGACACATTTCAGATATTATATGTATCTGTATACAATCTAATAAAGTATATAATATATGTCATATTCACTATAATCAAACATATATAGCCATATCCGCCCCCTCGCCCACCCGGACTCGAATCCACATATTATGATATTCATTGAATCCATATATCCCCGTACTATGCACCAGTATCTTACTTCTTAGGTTCTCAATAATTATCAGCACCAATCTTATAGAACATTAGTAATGTACAATGGATGTCTCGCCCTTTCCTTTCCAGCTAGTAGCTCTAGCATTGGGCCTTGACTAGTTGTCACTCGTATGTCCACACTCCACACATACCTAATGAACCATTAGATTATTGTACCACTCAGCCATTCGTTCAGACCTTTTATATTTACATATAGGATAAGACAAAAAACAGGAACGTTTCTGGACAAATACATCCAAATGTAAAAAATAATGCCAAGAGGGTAAGGAAGCCTTTTAAATGCAGTCGAAGATCTCTTAAAGTGAAATTGACCAAGTAAATTTTCTATTTTCGTAGTTCATAACTCAAATTCTCATACTGACAACCAAAAGAGGGCACATCATTTTTATTTCTTTTTTTTTGGAGTAATATAATATAAAAATTGTGCATAAACACAAAAGCAGGGTCGAATGCTTAAATACACACGAGCCTTCCCACTACTGTAATCAAATACATTTACTCTGGTTGCGACAATTTGAGTTGGCAAAAATAGATCGATCCAAGTCAAGAATTTACGATATGCACTGACCACCAATTGAACATGTTCCATTAGCAGTTTCAATCCATCAAAGGAGTTTTAGTACCCATTAAAGACGTTTACCATTAACTACACAAGGGATTCTTATAAAATGCTTGCTCCAGATGGTACTTACAAAGTTAACTCATAAATAAGGATCAAAGGACTACGATATTAAGCAAGAAAAAGCAAGACATACTAATGAAGAGAAAGAACTTGATGAAAATAACAGATAAGCTGTGTCTTCTACTGCCAACTAAGGTATACAGTATGAAATGGAATCTCACAAGTTCTGAAAATTTCCCTAGATTTCCCATTCCATTAACATAATTGTATTTCCATCTCGAGAGGTAGTTAGGGTCCTCATTTGTTTCTGAGTGGCAAGGATGCTCCTCTATGAACCTTGTATCCTTTCCTGGAAGATCTAACAAGTTCCGTCAGCCCCCTAAGTGATGACCACAAGTTAACATTGAGGAAGTCGAGGAAGACAGCAAAAGATCCTTGACCACAAAACTTATTCTTTGGTCACTTAATCCCCTAATTGCAGTTAGTAGGCTGACAAGTACTGACCCACCAACGCCTATGTATAAACAGGGCAGGATCAAATTATTCTCTTTTAAAGTACATTTTGCATTGGACAAGCTTAGGAAGGTCATTGTGCAGCTCAGATGACAAAGAATGAGTACCATTTAATAAATCATCCTAAAGGAAGTGTTCAGTTAGGTATTGCATTTTAAAGAGAATATGCATACAGCACCTCGTGTTCTGGTTGTTAGAAATGGCAACCCTAGACCTAGTTATCTTTCTGCAAGCCATCCCTTCCCTCACCCTCTTCTTCCTATTCCCCTTTTCCTTTGATACATGGAAAACATGTAGCACGCACACATGGGGAATCGTGTATTCTCGAAAAAACTTCTTCAAGTAATTTCAGTGGAAAGGTATGCATACTGTTTACAGTGTAATTCAGGGGAGGTAGGATAGGATAACATGAAACCTATCCTCTCCACAATATTAAATTACAACAGGCTACAATATGAACCTCAGGAATGAACACTTCTATAAAGTTGTTACGATCTAAATGCAAACTCGAATGAAAAACCCTATGGTGAATATAAACGTTGTTGAAATCAATAAAACATCAGTCCTTTGTTTAAAAAGAACACACAAGACAAAAATAACAAGGTCAATTCATATAATACTTACCAAGTTGGCCCTGCTTGGCTGCAACATGGAAAGGATCATATCCATTATTGGCTGCAATAGAGGCAGTCTGAAGATCCAGATGTTTCAAAAATTCCGAAACAACAAGCGCATGCCCATTTTCCGCCGCAACATACAAAGCAGTCTCACCCTCTTGATTTTTCTTTGATAGCAAATCTGTTATAGCATTTGCATCAAACCGCTGAAGTATATCAATAACCTTCGATAAATTCCCACCTCGAGCAGCAAGATGAAGTGGAGAATCTCCTCTCTTCCCAGGCGACTCTTTGCTTTTCTTCCTCTCACCCCCAAAACTAAGCTGTCTCTCCATAGCAATCCTAAAACTCTTCTGTTTTTCCATCAATCCTCGAAAGCTCTTCTGCTTCTCCATTACCCCACCATGAAAACTCTGCTGCTTCTCCATCTGCTTCTCCCCTCTAAAGCTCGAATGTCTTTCCATCACCCCTCTAAAACTACTCTGTTTTTCCATTTTACCTAGCCGAAAACTAACCTGTTTCTCCATGACCATTCACAACTCCAAAACCAATACAAACAAGAACACAATAATTATATCTTTTCGAGTTTCGACCAGCTAAAATAATCCACTCAACGCTTCAAATTCACCAAATTCACTACCTTTTCCCTATCATCCCTAGATCAAAAACCCATCATACTGCAATCAATCAAAATCAAACCACCCAATCAAGATTATCAATAGTCCCTCCAATACTACTCAAAATTATATAAAAATCCCAACTTTTTCCTTAAATCTATCAATTGCTAAAATCCCAAAATCTCAATGATTCAGAGCTCAAAACCTCACTTCAAACCATACCCTCAAGCTCAAATTCACAAAACAGATTGAAAACTAAAAAAATCACCAAATTCACTACCTTTTCGGCTTTTCTTAATAATCCCTAGATCATAAATTCATCATAATGCAATGAATCAAAATCAAACCACACAATCAAGATAAACAATAGCCTCACAATATAATTCAAAATTAAAAAAAAAAACCAAACTTTTCTTTAAATCTCTAAAATTTATAAAATCTCAGAGCTCAAAACCTCACTTCAAATCATACCCACAAGCTCAAATTCACAAAAAAGATTAAAAACTAAAAACCCAGAAATAAATCTTTTGATCACCGTAAAAATATAAGATAACATATATTTTTTAAAATCAGAAATGAGTAAGAATCAAGAAACACCACACATGAACTTAATGATTTAAATGTTGGGTATTTTTCAATTATGAGTTATATATTAATTCAAGTAGTACAATAATTGCAGCCGCCATTAACGTTAACATCAGATACTCAGAGAGAGATGATTACCGTTTGGTGAGATGTTGGGTGGTGGGGTCCACATTGTGGATTCTTACATAAGGGAGAGTAGTGGGGTCAGAGAGACAAGACATAATGAAAGAGTTGAGGAAGATAAACAAATTATGGTACAGAACAGAACAGGGACTAATTGGACCGTGTCTATCCTTGTCAAAAATTATTTTGACCTTTTATTCTAAACAACGGTTTTTCCGGATACACACTCGGCACTAAATTTTATATGTTTAATTATATTAATTTTTAATTTCAATTGCCCCAAAATACTGATTGTCAATACATGTATCATGAGATTTTGTATTCATTACAAGATAAATGTGAATACGCATTCCCATAATACATATTCATTATTATTTTTGAAAAAATTGAACACAGATGTGTATTTAATGTTTATTTTGGACGGAATATCCAGCAATCAGTATTTAAGGCATTTGCCTCCTAAATAGTTATTTGATTTTTTACACATATGCTTTTTATATATGGTTAAAATAAATAACTTCTAGTTTTTCTTTTTCCAAATTGAAGTATATATATGTTAAATTTTAATTGACTTATAAAAATATGTTAAATTTCAATTTAGAAAAAAAAATGATTTTTTACTATATTTTCAAATCAAACAACATAGATAATGGACCGTGAGTGGTATTTTTGACACATAGACACTCAAAATTGTAAATCTATACTAAATCATAATAATAGGAATAGAGTATATTTGGTACCTTTTTCTTGGTTTGATTTGATTATTCTCAATCATTATCGTCAGTTTTTCTTAATGAAACTTGACTCCGGCAGTAAGTTAGCCGAAATAAGAGGTTTCGGCGTATCGGGGCTGCTAGGCTACTTTCTTTATTCTTCTTGTTTAGTCCCCTTCGTTTCGGAAGATGTTTCTATTTCTACATCTGTTTCTTCCTGACTTTCCCACCCTTTCTTTGAAAAGCACATTCTGGCAGGAAAAAAAAGAGTGTTGCGCAAGTTACGCTAGAAGATAGGTTTCAACTTGTTTTGGTTGAAAGGATATGAAAGCCTGACCCGGAAGAACAAAGGCAACTTGCCCCATAGAAACCCGGGAACGGACCGGAGGAAACCGCAACATGAGGAATGTCCGCGTCTCGTCGCAAGGCTCATTTGTAGTTGTGGGTCATAGGGCGGGCTTCACCACACCTCTTGGCTTACGGGCAATCTACCTTTCAGTTACTTTGTACGAGACGGCAGCGGCTGGCTTACTTAAAAAGGTCCGCTCTCGGCCATTCCACGCGCTGCCCTAGTAGAGGCGCGGTTATTTGCCATCTTTTTTTGTAACTGACTTACTTAAATAGTCTTTTTTTGAAACCAATTTGGTTCTGTTAACTCACTTGTAAGCTGTCTTTCGATCATAAATAGGTTTCACATCTGACATATATGTGTTAAGCATATAATATAGCCTGATCTCTTTTCTTACGCTATTTAAAGTGGCCAGTTGTGGTGCTTAGAATCGATTCTTTCTTCTTCACTCGCTTCTTCTCTTTTATCTATTGCCGTAAGAACAGTAAGAACCGTCATATTTAAATACTAAAATAATACATATCATTCTATTTCATGGGTTTGAATATTATTTATATATATTACCCTGGATCATTCGAATTCCGCGTCCAAACAAATATTTATATTATAATTAAGGATACAAATATGCTCTAAAATTTAAATTAATACAAGCCTTATCATAAAAACTCTTATCTATTTTTTTTAATTCTTATGCTATTGTTTAGTACTAGGCTACGTGCTACTGTTATATATTACGATATATTAGGTCTTTAAAATAATAATCATATATAACACATGTATTATACACGAAGGTTGTAATAGTTTAAGTGAATATTTGAATACACGGACTCTTGCACTGAATATTGCAGCTTTATTTTCTCATTTTCTCCCCATTCAATTTGGGGTTCTTTTCTTCTAAAGGAAGGAAAAATATACTTAATTTTTTCTTAATTTTCTTTAAAACTTATTACTGATTTTAGGGACTTTGTTCCTTTTTTTTCAATTGAACATTTAAACAAATATCAAGTTAACAATGATAGGGTATAAGAGACCCCGCGGTGGACTTGATTTTACCAAAGACGAGAACAACAAAAGTTTTCCATTTTAACGGCTTGGTCAACCTGGACTAAAGGAATACAGGCTCAACTAACCTACTAAGACCCCCTCTCCCAGGCCAATCAAGCATAGGAGCCCAGGCCCGGGTCTATCCTATTACCCGGATCCGGATCCACCTGCATACCCCGATCCGGATCAGGGCTAAGACCACCATGAGGGGGACCCAGCAAACGCATGCACATCCCACAACCCGCTAAGGAAGGGTACGTGGGCACGTGACTATGACAGCTATCAACAACCAACACAACAGACAAGCACGGCGCGTGTCAGAAGGCCGTTAGGATACTCTGGAGGTGGTCCTCCCCTGGACACGTGTAAGCAATCCATCCAAGCCAGACGTCCTTCGCTCCCAAGATCCAACGGCCCAGATTTAGAGGTAACTACCCCTAAACCCTACCTTTGGGCTATATATACCCCCAAGGCTGAAGGGTTTAGGGGTTAGAAAAATATACACTCTTGCACACTCACTCTCTCTCATATATCCATACACACGCAACAACCTTTCCATTACATACATACATCTTCATCTCCTCCAAAACCATGTTCTTATTCTTACACCGGAGGCGCCGTGGGAGCCAAATCCCCCTTCCGGTGTTGTTTTGCAGGCGCCCAACCAGCAGCTACACCTCACTTATACCCAGAAGGTCCAGGAACGGCGTCGGACGGAGCCGCCCGCTCACCGGAGTTATCATTTGGCGCTAGAAGGAGGGGCGCTCCATCCTTGGGTCTCGGTGCCCCTGGATTCATCTTCATCAGCAAACTCTTGAGAGAGTCCACTTTTAAGCCTGTAAGAACACAATCAACCATAACCTTTCTTGAATATGAATGCTCATTTTAGCCACATTTGTGTGCACTCGTCACTTTAGGCCACGTTTGTATGAGCCCGCTCTTGTTTGTTAATTTTGGTTATTTAGGGTTTGATAATCTTGATAGTCTTGAAGCCTGGGGTTTAATAGTCTTGATAGTTTTAAAACCCAGAACTGCTTTAGCTTGCATATTTTCTTTGTGTTCTAGAGCATGCTGTCCTTTTTTAGTATTATTGTTAGCAAAGCCCAGAAAGTTTGTTTGCTATTATTGTGGAAATTTTTTGTAATCTGTAAAAAAGCAACCTCAGATCCACATTTGTAGCCTCAAATCTTGGTCAGTTGTTTGTACAATTGTGGTAATGGCAAGACCAGGAAAAAGTACCGCTGGTAGGCCCTCCGCCAGTACCCATATTCAGGATCAGGACCCCTCTCAAGTTCAAGAACCTGGAGGAGACAGGGAGACCCTCCAGGAGAAATCACTGACGCAGCATACCCCGGTCAGGGATGCCAGAAATGTCATAGAGCTCAATCTGTACAAGTACACCAATGTTCCAGTTGCAGAGGAGCATATGGCTAATTTAACAAGCCATGAACTTGCTGAAGCAATCAGGCTCTACAGAGACGAACAAGCCCGGGCTCAAATAGAATTTGAACAAGATGATGAGCAAAAAGAGTCCGGGGATTCCCAGCAATCCAGGAGATCTGTCTTGGACCGAATCGGAACTAAGGCAAAAAGAATCAAAAAGAGCCTAGTAAGAAGGAGACAGAAGCAACCAGAAAGAAAAAGTTAGAAGAAATCAGAGAACAGATAAGAAAGGAAGAAGAGGCAAAGTTGGAGCAAAAAATTCATAAAAGAATGCAGCTGGAGGAGGAGAGGCTCCTAGCTAAAACAAGAGGCAAAAGAACACGGAGGGACCCTACCCCCGAGCTCATTTCTGATGACGAAGTGGAGGGCCAGAAAGATCTTAAAGACATGATTTATGAGCTTCAGAGGAAAATGGAGAAAGATTCCGGGTTGGAAGTTGGGGAGACCCTCATGCCCTTCAGCCACTCCCTAGAAGCCATCCCTCGACAGAAAAACCTCAAACACTACAACTTCGACTCTTTCGATGGACTGGGGGATCCGGAAGAGCACCTCAACTACTTCGAATAAATAGCTCAGATATACTATTACAATGACTTAAACAAATCCAGATTTTTCGCCTCGACCCTAAAAGGGGGGGCTCAAAGATGGTTCAGCAGGATCCCATCAAGAAGCATTCACTCCTGGAAAGAATTCAGAGGAGCCTTCCTTAGAAGATTCAGAGCCAATAAAATGCATGAAATGCACATGTGCCACCTGGAGAAAATCCGCCAGTATGATAACGAAGCACTCTCAACTTATATGCGGAGATTCCAGGAAGCCATCAACAAGGTTTCGAATCTCGATGAAAGGGAGGCTCTAAGCATATTTCGAAGGAACCTGAATTCAGAACGCAGTGAGAGGTATATTGTGGAGTTGATAAACAAAGAGCCCTAAAGCCTGGCCGCTGCTTATTCTATGGCAGCCCGGTTCATAAAAGAAACAGACGTTCTCCAGGCGATGAGAATGACTCGGAATGGAGGAAACAGGAACAAATCTTCTGATGACCGACCGAAAGGGGGTTACCATAAGGAGAAAAAGTTCAAACAAAGCAACCAAACCCAGCAGACAAATGTTATACAAAACACTCCAATATTTCAAAGATTGGGTCGAAAGACAGAATCCAAAAGCGATCCCGGTCCACCTAGGCAGGCGAGGGAGCCTAGGCAAGAGCTAGAGTGGACATCACTAAACAGGACCCGGGATGAAATTCTGAAAGAGATCAAGGGAAAGCCATTCTATTATCCTCCAAAGCAATGCAGACTCCCCCAGAGAGCAGGCCTTACAACAGGCAGTGCGACTATCATGAAATCCATGGGCACAAGACTGAAAATTGTCTCTCTTTAAAATACTTCATTGAAGATCAAATCAAGAAAGGCAACCTGAATCAATACATCTCAAGGGAGACAAATCAGAGAGAAGAAAGGCAAAGGAAGGGTAATAATATAATAAATGTGGTCCTAGGAGGGTCGCACTCTCCCCCTAGGAGCCCGGGCTCAGGAGATGAGGTGTTCTCCGTCCAATCCTACCCGGAGATGATGATCTCATTCAGCAGCAAGGATTATGAAGGAGTCAACCCGAATCACAATGAAGCCTTGGTTGTAACACTTGATATCTTTGACAACGAAGTAAGAAGGATGTTGATTGATAATGGATCTTCAGTAAACATACTCTTCAAGCATACTGTGGATAGGATGAAGCTTGGGAGCTTACGCTCCAATGAATGCCAAGAGGACCCTCTGTATGGGTTCGGGAACAACTAGGTCCTGATCCAGGGAACTTTATACTTGCCAGTCATATTTGGATCGGGCCCAAACCAAGTTACCCATGTAATAAAGTTCTACGTGATCAACACTCCTTCATCCTACAACGGCATAATCGGGCGGTCAGCCCTGACCATGATCCAAATAATCACCTCCATATCACACTTGAAAATTAAATTCCCAACTCCAACCGGGGTAGGAGAAATCAAGGGGGACTATGAGGTAGCTGAAAGATGCTATAGCCAGGCTCTGGTAATGGCTGAAACTCATCAAGACAATAAAAGAAAGGCCGTGGTACTCCGGAAACAGCAAAGTATTAAGAAATATCGCCCCCACTCAAGGGATGATACGAGAAGAGAAGTTCAGATCATAGAGTCCCTCTCAGATCCGAAAGCAACCAAACCAAGCCTAGAAGAGCAAAAAAGCAACCAAGTCACAGAAGAGATTGAATTGAGCCTAGGCCTTGGCCAAACCAACCCTACTGTGCAAGCAACCAACCCTGAAACAATTGAAGTAGGGGAAAACAACCAAAAAGAGATGACAACCCAGGGTCAAATCTATATGAAGAAGAATACAGAGGCCCGGATCCACCAAATGGTATCAAATATGGATCAATCCAAGATAGAGGTTGCTGTAGAAACGGAAACAATTCTGATCAATACAAGCGATCCTCCCAAGAAGATAAAGATAGGATCCGGGCTCAAGGCTAATTTCAGAAAAGACCTGGTATCGCTACTCCAAGGGTACTCTGACATATTTGCTTGGACCCCAAGAGACATGCCCGGGTTGGATGAATCCATAACGATGAATAGCTTGGACGTCAACCCAGAGAGGAAGCCAGTCAAGCAAAAGAGAAGAAATTTTGCCCCGAAAAGGCAGAAAGTAATCGATGAAGAAATTGAGAAACTACTCAAAGCTGGAATAATATGCGAAGTCAAGTACCCGGAATGGCTGGAAAATGTAGTGATGGTGAAAAAATAAACGGAAAATGGAGAATGTGTATCGATTACACAGACTTGAACAGTGCATGCCCCAAAGACCCCTACCCCTTGCCAAATATTGATCAATTGATCGACGCAACTTCTGGGCACGTAATGCTAAGTTTCATGGACGCCTACTCGGGGAACAACCAGATTAAGATGAATCCCAAGAATATCCTAAAGACAGCCTTCATCACCCACAGGGCGGTCTATGCCTATGTGATGCTGCCTTTCGGATTGACTAATGCGGGAACAACATATCAAAGAGCAATGAATAAAATCTTCAAAGACCAGATTGGAAGGAACCTGGATTCCTATGTTGACGACATGATTGCAAAGTCCACAAGCATCCCCGGTCACATAGGAGACCTAAGAGAATGCTTTGACAACTTGAGAAAATACTCACTCAGGCTCAATCTAGAAAAGTGCACATTCGGAGTAGGGGCAGGAAAATTTCTTGGATTCATGATAAACAACCGGGGAATTGAAGCCAACCCAGAAAAGATAAAGGCCATCCAGGAGATGAAGCCTCCCAGAACACAAAAGGATGTGCAGAAGCTAGCAGGGTCACTGGCAGCACTCAGAAGATTCATTTCAAAGCTAGCTGAAAGATGCCTACCCTTCTTTGACCTATTAAAAGGAGCAACCAACAAGAGAGAAGTTAATTGGAGCCCAGAATGCCAAAGCGCATTTGAAGAAATCAAAAGGTACCTTTCTCAACCCCCTGTGTTAATTAAAGCCCAACCCGGGGAGCCCCTATCCCTTTACCTATCAGCAGGGGCCCTGGTAGTCGGAGCAGCCTTGATCAGGGAAGAGAATGGCAAACAACAACCAGTTTATTATGTGAGCCAAGTGCTAAAAGATGCGGAGACCCGATACCCAAGGCTAGAAAAGTTTGCTTTTGCCTTGGTCACAGCATCTAGGAAGCTCAGGCACTACTTCCAGGGAAGAGAGATACGGGTTGTAACTAACCAACCCTTAAGGAAGATAATACACAAACCAGATGTCTCGGGGAGGTTGGTAAATTGGGCAGTTGAGCTAAGTCAGTTCAATTTGAGTTTCATTCCTAGAACAGCAATCAAAGCCCAGGCTCTAGCTGATTTCATCATAGAGTGCAATTTCCCGGAAGAAGAGCCTATTCCCATGAACATTGACCCTGGAAGAAACAATGATCAAGACATATGAGCCTGGGCTCTCAAAGTTGATGGTTCTTCAACCAATGAAAGATCAGGATCCGGGCTCATCCTAAGGAGCCCAAAAGGATTCACAATCCAAACAACAATCTCCTTTGGCTTCTCAGCAACAAACAACCAGGCAGAGTACGAGGCCTTGATTTCAGGGTTGAAGCTAGCAAAAACACTCAGGATCCAGGATCTCAAAATCTACAGTGACTCCGAGATCGTGGTAAAGCAAACAAACGGCGAGTACATAGCCAAAGATCCAGTTCTATCCAAGTACCAGGCTCTGGTCCAAAGCTACCTCGCCTCCATAACAAAAACCCAAGTCATCCAAATCTGCAGAGAGGAGAATTCAGAAGCTGATGCACTATCTAAACTTGTTCAAAATTCATCAGACCTGGATTGCTCCGTCTACTTCGAAGAATTGCAGAAACCAAGCATAGAAGCTGAAGAGATCATGGAAATAGACAACAGCCCGAATTGGATGACTCCATTTATCAACTACCCGGAGAAGGGAGAGCTCCCGGAGGATAAAGGGAAGGCTCAAAGTTAAAAGCCAAAGCTTCAAAATTCTTCATCGAAGAGGGTATACTCTATCGCCGGACCTTCTCCTCCCCAATCTTGAAGTGCATAGGCCCAGGGGAAGCACAGTACTGTCTTATGGAAGTCCATAAAGGAATATGCGGGGATCATATGTCCGCAAAAGCCCTAGCTCACAAAATCATAAGACAAGGGTACTACCAGCCTATCATCCATAAGGATGCAACAGACTTCGTGAAAAAGTGCAAGGAATGTCAGCTTTTCAGCAATGTGACCAGGATGAGCCCAGTCATACCTTCTTCAGTCTTGTCACCAATCCCATTTGTTGTATGGGGAATTGATATCATGGGACCCTTCCCCAGGGCCAGAGGAGACCTCAGGTACTTACTAGTCTCAATTGATTATATGACAAAATGGGTAGTAGCAAAGGCAATGAGAACAATAAACCAGCAAGATTGCATCAAATTCACAGATAACATTCTAATGAGGTTCGGGATCCCGAGAGTACTAGTCTCAGACAACGTACCACAATTCGTTGGTTCAGAATTCAAATCCTACCTTCAAGAACGGGGTATCCGACACAAGAAGTCATCTGTAGCCTACCCTCAAGGGAATGGCCAAGTTGAAGTAACAAATCGAATACTACTCAGGGGGATAGAGAAGAGGCTCAGGGAAAGCAAAACCAAATGGCCAGAAGAATTGCTTAATGTACTCTGGGCATACAGAACAAGCCCCCGAACAAGCACAGGAGAAACCCCCTTCAAGCTGGCTTATGGAACTGAAGCCATGCTACCAATTGAAGTAGGATCCCCCTCCCATCGAGCAATCAACTTTGATGAGATAGCAAATGAGGAGGGGCTCAGGATAAATATTGAGCTAATTGATGAAGTCCAAGACCAGGCGGTGGCAAGAATGGAAAAGTATAAAGAGAAAACCAAAGAGCACTTCAGCAAGAAGTCCCGGATCAAAAATTTTCAAGTTGGAGATGTTATTTCTAGAGAACTAACAATGAGATTTACAGAAGGGGGGTTGAATGTAAATCTCAAAACTTTTTCAAGTTTTGAGCAGTTTATAAAGACTGTGTGTTCTAGATGAACAAGTGTGTGAATTGCTTTAAGCTGATACAGACAGATATATATTCAAACACAAATGTAAAGAACACAATAAACCTTTAAAAACTTTTCTGGTGGATTTGTTGTTCCACCAGAGATGGTATTTCAGAAATTCTGTGATCTAAGAATTTGATCACAGCTGCATCCTAGTACAAACTAGATAATTTTTCTCTCAAGATTTTTCTAAACAGCTCTGGAAAAATTCTTATCTAATTACTAGCTACTACTTGGTTTATATATTACAAAGTTTACAAGTGAAGACAAGGATATATAAAATAATAAAGTAAGATCTCCACTTGTTTCTTCTCCAGTTCACTCCAGTACTTTGTTGACTTAATGTCTCTTTATACTAGAGTAGAACGGCTGCTTTTTCTGATGTTCCTGAAATTAGGCTGCCACATTTCAGTTATCTCTGTTCACCCACGTGCCTCTGTTTGTAGGTACAACTACCACTTATCAACGGTTAATCAACAGAACATCCGTTGAAGCTTTCATCCGTTGATGCACTCATCCGTTGAAGGATGTTATCCGTTGAAGCTTTAGAGACATCCGTTGAAGCTTAGCTTCTCATCCGTTGAAGGTCTTTAAGTCATCCGTTGATACCACTTCATTTATACAAAATTACAAGGCATGAAATATTTACAATTGGCCTTCCTATCTGCATATCTTCTAGTAGTCAACATGACTCATAGTTTCTCTCAACTTCTAAGAATTACATCTTAAATACAGAGACTGAAATATGCTACAACACTAGACTTATTTCTAAGTAAAGCTACACCATCAACGGATAGCCAAAGTGGTCTTATCCGTTGAGGCTACAGACACTGAATTTCTACTTAAGTGTTTTGTTAAACATATCATCAAACTAATGCACATATATTCCTAACAGGAGACTTGGTCCTTCGAGACACGGAAGCTTCAGATCCCACCAACACTGGGAAGCTAATGCCAAGGTGGGAAGGCCCATATAAAGTCAAGGAAGTTCTAAGGCCAGGAACATACAAGCTCATGAACATGGATGAATCTGAAATACCAAATACATGGCATGGACTCAGGCTCAGAAAATTTTATCAGTAGAAGAAGCAACCAAAAGCAACCAAAACTTGTAGCCTATTGCAAGCAACCACTCTATGATACTATATTTTTTACGAAGAAAATTTTCAATTCAATGAAAAGAATTTCCCTTTCTTAGAAAGTTATTACTTTTAAATTACTGGTAAACAAAGCAAAAACAATCCGGATATAGACTAATATCCTAATTCAAAGCAAAAAACAAAAGCAACCACTATTTGCTTAGAAAATTTCTAAGTAAATAGAGCAAACATCAATCCGGTCACGGTATCATACCCGGATTGAAAGCAAATGTGTAAACAAAAAGCAACCCGGATAAGCATTCGAATCCGGGTCAAAACAACCATTATGTACTAATATTTTCCAAGTACATAAAGAAAACAAGCAAACATCAACCCGGGTGGGTATCAAACCGGATTGAGAGCAAAATTCACAAGCAAAAAGCAACCCAGATAAGCATTCGAATCCGGGTTAAATCAACCATTATGCACTTGGATCATTCTCTAAGGACATAAAGCAAAAAAGCAAACACCAACTCGGGTTGAAATAACCACCACGTACTTATATTTTCTTGGTACGTAAAACCAACAAGCAAACATCAACCCGGGTGGGTATCATACCCGGATTGAAAGCAATCTCAAAAGCAAAATAAAAAATTACAAGCATTCAAATCCGGATACGGCTTCATACCCGGAACAACCCGGATATAAACCAAATCCGGATCAGGCGCATTTGCGCAAGGATCCGGGCAGCTCATGATAACAAAAAAAACTACAGATGGAAGAAAAACAAATATTTTTTACAATTTAAGAGAGGGTCAAGGAAACGAGAGTAAAATTAAAAGCATAATCCGGATTGCGACCAACCCGGAACAAATTCAAATATTATAAACGACCCAAGTTCAAGTACGAAAATCACAAATCCTAGTAAAAGTAAAAATACAGGGCTGGGCCCGAGAAACTTGTAAAGACTGATCCGGATCTAAAGGAAGCTGGGGGTGGGGTCGTCGTAGGGTTCCGGTTCCCCCTGACCCTGCTCTACTGCAGCCTTCGCAGCAAGGAACTCCTGGATGAAGCTCTCCCAAGATGCCAAGGGGTCAGTCTTGATATGACGCTCAACAACCACCCAGGATCTGCGGACTTCAGGAACCCCGGCCTGGGCGACCTCAAAATCATAAACATCGCTGGCCTTGAATTCGACAATTATAGCCTCCCTGTTCAAGTTTTCCTTGGCGGCAAGTTCAGCCTTGAGCCTCTATACCTCCTTGGAAAGTCCCTCAGCCCGGTCCTCTGAATCCTTTAGCTTATCATTCAACCCGGACTCCACCACACGAAATCCCTCCCGGGCTTCCCCCAGCTCTCCCTGTAGAGTATCAGCCCGTATCTTCTCGGTATTGGTCCGGTTGTTGGCTTCTCGGATCTCCGTGTAGGCAACATCTGAGCATATAGATATGGCACTCTCGAGCTGAAAAAAGACAGAAATCGACTAAGTACAAAAAAAGAATGGGGGACGCAATCCGGAACCAAAGGCATGGAAATTTTGGATACCTGTCCCCATTGCCCGGTGACCCTTTTTAGAGCTGCAGCCATGCTGTATCCCTCCACCTCCTCATAGTCATCTTGGGAAGGAATACTAGACATGAACCCGGTTAGGTCAACCAGGCTCTTTGTCCCTATCCTGATGAGACCCCCGACCGGGCCCTTCCCTTCCGAATCACAAACGACCCGGTCAACAACGACAGCTTTTCCGCGGGGACGCTTTCCCGGGGCGGACTTCCTTTTCTTCGAAGGAGGGTCCTCAGAGATCTCCTGGACATCCGGGTCCTCGTTCAAAGCAACGTCGCCCGGACTGGGCACGTTCCGGGGGGCAGAAGACTCGGCACCACCCTCGGCATCCGCAGATCCGGATCCAGTACCAGGGGGCCCTTTGGTTGTCTTATATGCCAATCCCAAGGAGTTGAAAGCTGCTGCATAAGCCGAAGAAGATATTATCGCTCTGGATGCAGGGTTGTAATGCGGAAAACCTGAAAGATTGGAAAAGAAAACTATCAGCACAGAATTAATATACATGCAAAGACTACCAAATTCGGAAAAAAATACTACAGTAAACCTGGGTCAAGGGATAACAAAGCTAAATTTACCGTGACCGGACCATGGGAAGACACTGTATTCAAAAAAGCTACAAATACGAAAGCAGAATGAACGTTGGTCCGTATCATCTGAAAAACAAAGGACCCAGATCAAAGACCAAACAAAGACTGCACAATAATAATTAAAGTTAAAAGAAAAAGGAACCGTAATCCGGATCGCCAAGCAGGGATGGAGACCCGGATCACGAACAAAACATTTTTAAGAAAAACTTACATCCGAGTTGGAATAGCAGTTTATGGTTCATAAAGGTATCCCGGGTCGGCTGGAACCCGAGACTACCACAAAATTTCCTAATCTGATCTACAGCCTCCCCCTCTAAGATCTCCGGGTTGAACTTTGTCTTAACTTCCCCGGTTGTAAAATATGGGAGAAACTCCAGGTCGAAGCCCTTCAACATCAAAATCTCCCCGTTCCAGTATTTCAACGAGGTCTGGTGCATAACCGGTTTGGACCTACCCGGACCAAAGCCGCACTCTGCTACCCGGAACTTGAGCTCATAAAACGGTTTCTGGCTCGATCTAGAGAGATAAAAAATCTGGTGGAACAACTTGAAGGTGGGCAAGAGTCCGGCCTTGTTGCAGCAAGCTATGAACCAGGTCATAGACTTAATTCCGTTTGAAGTTATTTGCATTGGGGATATCCTGTATACGTACTTGCACAAATGCTTGATAAATATGTGGCAGCGAGGACTCCACCCGGATCTTAGGTGCTCCAGCCAGACCGGAACGAAACCGTCCGAAGGGCGATGGAAAATCCTCTCATGGGGCTCGGGCCACCTCCAAGCGATATCAGGAGTTAACTGAAAGGAAGCCCGGATTGCCTTGTCCATGTCATCCGGATCGGCTTCAGCATAGAAATCCTTCAGCTGGTAATGATCCCGGCTGATCCCAAACGCAGCAAAAGCTGCCTGCAAAGCACCTTGGTCGTACACACCCGGGTGGCCATCCTCGTGCCTCTCGTATCTAATCCGGGCGTAATAAACGCTATCTTCGAACCCGGGTGGCTTTCTGACAAAATGGTACTTGATATCGGACCAGTGGCCCTCTGGTGTAAAGATGATCGAATTCTATGGAAGCCTCTTGAACCGGAAGCTCGTGATTGTTCCCACAGATCCGGACCCTTTCCTCACCATCTCGCCCCAGATCTGTTCTCTACCAGATGAATCTGGGTCGCTCTCTTCTTCAGAAAAGTTGGGGTAGCAGTTATAAACTTTCCTAGCTCGCTCCTTGGTCCGGACCATATACCTATTAAAATGAAGGTCAGTCAGCCTGGGCCCTACAGTTTTTATTTGTCTTGCTAATCGGTCCGGATCAGGTACGTTATGTTAGTTTTACCATAACCTAATGATCCGGACCACTAATGCAAGTCCAACCCGGAAAAATATCAACGATCCGGATCATGATAACTACAAGCCAAAAAATATCAAAAATTATAGACCCGGATCCCGGTGGCAAGCACCCCGATCCGGATCCAAAGCAACCAAAAACAGCTTAAAAAACCAAGTCATATAATTCTACCCAAACACCTCCCCCAGATCCGGATCCTATACCTTCAACCCGGATCAAAATCGATAACCCAAACCCACAAACAACAAGATTGAGAATTAAAAACCAGGATATTGAACTTTTGCATATACACACAACTATTTCCTTCCAAGAACACGAAAAACAGCCCATAAAAATCAACAAATCGACATCAAACCAAACCAAAAACAAACCAAAAACGCCAGAAAAGCACAGATCTAAACACTTTTAAACACCAGAATCAAACAAAATCAAACACAACCACTACTAAAATAAGAAAAAAAAAGGGGTATCTACTATCAAGTCGAAGCATAAAAAATCGAAGAACAAAAAGTAAGAACAAAATCGAAGACAAAAACCGAGGAATAAAACGAAGCAGAAAATGAAGGTCTTACAAATTAATGGAAGATCGAAATAGAGGCCGGAGACACAACGACAACAATCAACCACAGGCACCGCGTTTTGCAGAAAAGCGAGAGAGAAAAGGAAGAAAAATAAATGACTTTTCGGCTTCTTTTGGTAGAATAAAAAAGAAAAGAAGGGGGATGTGGAGTCTTTTATAGAGAGACGGAGAGAGAGAAAACCCCCTGTCACGTGGCAGAACCGGATTGGAAGAAAAAACGGTTACAAAAAATAAAAATAAAAGACATGTATATATACACATGTATGTATATATACATCAAAGCACATTTAAAACCCCATAATCATTATGGGCCGAACTTTTAGGAGGTAACTGCCTGAAATTCAAAATCGAAGGGGGGAAAATGAGCAAAACCGTTTGAAAATCCCAAACCTTTCGAATTCCATAGCCCAAGACCCTGGTCAATATCCCTAATCCGAATCATTGTCAACCAGATACATTTTTGAAGCACCTACTCTACCTTAATCCGGATTGGCATCTACTACACCAGATCCGGATTGGGGGCAACCAGGAGCAGAAAATTTTCTGAAGCAACTATTCTACCCTAATCCGGATTGGCATCTACTACACCAGATCCGGATTGGGGGGCAACCAGGAGCAGAAATTTTCCGAAGCAACTATTCTACCTTAATCCGGATTGGCATCTACTACACCAGATCCGGATTGGGGGGCAACCAGGAGCAGAAAATTTTCTGAAGCAACTATTCTACCCTAATCCGGATTGGCATCTACTACACCAGATCCGGATTGGGGGGCAACCAGGAGCAGAAAATTTTCTGAAGCAACTATTCTACCTTAATCCGGATTGGCATCTACTACACCAGATCTAGATTGGGGGGCAACCAGAAGCAGAAAATTTTCTAAATCTAATCTACCCTAATCCGGATTGGCATCTACTACACCAGATCCGGATTGGGGGGCAACCAGTAGCAGAAATTTTTCTCCTAAGGCAAATATGCAATCCTACTCTACTCCCTCATCCAGAAAATCTGCATAAGGGAGTAGAGGGCAAATGATAGGGTATAAGAGACCCGGATAGGCGTCAACCTGGACTAAAGGAATACATGCTCAACTAACCTACTAAGACCCCCTCTCCCAGGCCAATCAAGCATAGGAGCCCAGGCCCGGGTCTATCCTATTACCCGGATCCGGATCCACCTGCATACCCCGATCCGGATCAGGGCTAAGACCACCATGAGGGGGGACCCAGCAAACGCATGCACATCCCACAACCCGCCAAGGAAGGGTACGTGGGCACGTGACTATGACAGCTATCAACAACCAACACACCAGACAAGCACGGCGCGTGTCAGAAGGCCGTTAGGACACTCTGGAGGTGGTCCTCCCCTGGACACGTGTAAGCAATCCATCCAAGCCAAGCGTCCTCCGCTCCCAAGATCCAACGACCCATATTTAGAGGTAACTACCCCTAAACCCTACCTTTGGGCTATATATATCCCCAAGGCTGAAGGGTTTAGGGGTTATAAAAATATACACTCTTGCACACTCACTCTCTCTCATATATCCATACACACACAATAACCTTTCCATTACATACATACATCTTCTCCTCCAAAACCCTGTTCTTATTCTTACACCGGAGGCGCCGTGGGAGCCAAACCCCCCTTCCGGTGTTGTTTTGCAGGTGCCCAACCAGCAGCTACACCTCACTTATACCCAGAAGGTCCAGGAACGGCGTCGGACGGAGCCGCCCGCTCACCGGAATTATCAAACAAAGTTAACTTGATTTCGATGACGTGAATTCGAAGATACCAAATTACTTGATAACAAAGTTAACAATACTAAAATAAATATATATTTTCATAATTGACTACATATACCTAATTAAAAAATACATAGGTTTTCTACCGTCCAACATATATAAAAGTACTGTATGTACCTGACAAAAAAAGTAATGTATGTAAAAAATTAAAAAAATTATTTAAAAATATTATAGAACAAAAGAACAATTAATACATAAAAATATGAAATAAGACTAAGATTGTCCATGCTTGACACGGGTTATAAGTTAGTATAATTAAAATTAGATACAAAGATATATGTTTTTAATGAGATTTATTACATTTTTCTCTTTTGATCAGAAGGATGATAAAACTTGACACTTTTAATTAACACGAAACTCTAATCACTTGGATGTATAGCGAATAAGAATGTATTACCACATCTAATCACTTCGATGTATTAGCCACCTTCTCATTTGGTCATAGGATAGTGTATAAACTGATCATTTTTAGAAACTTGTGTTGATGTATATATATGTAGAGTAAAATTTGCAGAGACTATTCGCGAACAAATAACTACAAGCTCTTCCACGTAGCTCTTCGCGAACCGAGCTGTTCGTGAGTAAGCTCGAGTTCGGCTCGTTAAATGCTCGATTCGACTCAGTTCGTTAAGGGCTCGACTCGGTTCGATCAAAACTCGGCTCAGCTTGGTTCGTTAAGGGTTCAGTTCGGTTTGATCAAAACTCAGCTCAACTCGGTTCTGTTACTTCCACCCTCCTCTGTATTAAGAGTCTTTCTCCTATCCTAATACCTTTGTGTATTGATATAGATTACTTTCTTCCAACTTTTTCAAGTATTTACTTTCTTCCAGCTGGTGATTTTCCCGTAATTAGATTTAGACCCATGCATGCATCTACCATTTCAAACGTGAGATGTGACCATAGTCTCTGTATGCGTACGAGGAGTGGTTTCTGAAATTGACTGCTTTGGAATCATCATGTCTGCCTCTCTTTTTAGCACACTCATTAGATTAAACACTGAACTAACGGTGGTGATTTGAAAATGTTAAACAGTTGAGTTTTTTTTTTGTCAGAGTTAGGGAGTTGTCAGAGTTAAACTATCTTACTTCTCCGTCACGTCTCTTGGATGCTATCACTACATAAAAACGCACATTTCTGACCACCATATTTGGTCTGAAATGTCCGTTTTTCTTGTAGCGTATCTACCATCCCTGCAGTCCATTTTCCCTAGTCAGCAACAGACACCTCCCTGGACACTCCTTCTAACCATTGTTCAATACTTCCAAGTTTAATCAGTAGAGTTGTCTTAACTCGAGATTTTCGCAAGCATCCTACAGAACTCATCCTCAATGAACTCCTTTTCATACGTATGTTGTTAAGATGAAGTTCGTGAGACAGGGTGACTAAATATTTGAGCACAAGAGAACAATGAAGCAATAACTCATTCTGGGGTTATTTTCTTTTATAATTTGTTAAATCTACTGGACAATCTGCGAAAACATAACTAAAAATGACACCAATCATCGAGTGCGTAAGTTATAAAATTGATAACAAGCTCGTGTTCGATTTCCTGCAACAACACGATTTTACATGATTTACATTCATTAAATCTAGTTTCTTTGGTTTCCTAGTACCAGACAACAGAAAATATTAGTAATAAACTCTTTGTATCAAAACATAACCATGACACTTTTGTTATTTTGGAATAAACAAGGTATATTTATGTTAAAGAGTATAAGATCATATTCAGGTCTTTCTCTACAACCTTAGGGTTTTAGACGGACGGGTTACTTAACATAGTTTGTTAAAGAGTATAAGATCATGTTCGAGTCTTTCTCTACAACCTTAGGGTTTTAGACAAACTGGTTACTTAACATAGTATCAGAGCTCGGTTGGTTACTTAACAATTGATTTATTTTGCCTTGCCTTAAGCAATTATATATGTAAAGATATTACAAGAAACTGTACTATGATCCTTTTACTTTATTCATGTCTTGTGACATTGCACACACACTCCAGAACAAATCAAACTTCACAGTAACCATCTTCCTAGTGACCTTGTCTGTCATTCACGAGCAACGACCACCACTTGCTTACCGACGTTACGACCAGAGAAAAGCCCAAGCACAGCTGCAGGAGCACTCTCCAGGCCTTCAGCTGTGTCTTCCATGTATTTTATCTTCCCCTCCTTAATATATGGCAGAACCAACTCCAGAAACTTGGGATAAAGATGGTAGTAATCAAATACGACAAACCCTTCAAAGCGGAGTCGCTTTGTAATAACGTCCAGTAAGTTGTGTATGCCTTCAGGCTTTTCAAGGTTGTACTGAGAGATCATCCCACACGCAGCAATGCGTCCATGGGGTCTCATGTTAACAAGCACTGCATCGAGCATCTTTCCTCCAACATTCTCGAAGCAAACGTCAATGCCGTCAGGGAAGTACCTATCAGAAGAGCAACAATAAAACAATGGGAATTAGTATCTTAGTTTTAGCAACTCGAGAAAGATACAGGTTATAAACTAGTATTAAAGTTGAGTTTCTCAATGCTTTTATTAGAATTTCATATAAAGATTCAGTTGAGACTTCCTCTAACACCTTAAGATTATAGATGAGCTGGTTATTCAACATGACATCAGAGCTCAAGCAATTTAAAGCTGAAGCAAGACATTCAATATATCTAAATCCTCAAACCTCAATGTGTTAGAGAATGACCGCCATTTCCAGGATCTTATATTATTCTAACACTCCCCCTCACTCGAAAGCCTATTTATGGGTCGAAGAGTGGATAACGGGAAGCCCATTTATGGGTCGAAGAGTGGATCATGGACGCCCATCTCTGGGGCATAAATTTGCCTTTAGAAAATGGCCATTTCCAGGATCTTATATTATTCTAACAACTTTAACATGAATCCAATGGCGAGGGAAGATTATCATGTTTAAATTATATTGTTAAGATGACCATCCTAATGAAAGAAGTTGAAGAAAAAATATGGACCTTTTCAATGCTGCAGTTAGGTCTTCCTCTTCCTTGTAGTTAAAAGCTTCATCGAATCCAAATTTATTCTTCAAAAGGTCAACCTTACGAAGAGAGAAACAAAATGCAGAAAACACGACATCTTAGCACACAGAGCTTAAGTTAGAGGCACCATAATATGTTCAATAAGATTGCTTCAAATGTAAGGACAGAACATAGGCTGCAACCTTTTCTTTGCTTCCTGCACTGCCAACAACATAGCACCCCAAAAGCTTTGCAAACTGTCCAACAAGTTGACCAATTGCTCCAAATGCTGATGACACAAAAACAAATTCTCCTTTCTTTGGGGCAGCCACCTCGTAGAAACCAGCGTAAGCAGTCATTCCTGGCATACCTACAAAAATGACAATACGAAGTCTTTACAGGATCTAGCTTAATACAACTTATTAACATTCATGGGCTCTATAAGTTTAATTAGAAATAGCTTCAAAGTCTAATGCAACTCTGATTGAGTTTCCAGAGGTCCCATCTGCATGTAATTTGGTGAACAATATGATACACTAGTAATCTGTTAAGTAACCAGTCGTACTAACTAAAACCTAACCATGTTAAGTAACCAGTCGTACTAAAACCTTAAGGTGGTAGACGAAGACCCGAATATGATCTTATACCATTCAACGTAATCATCATTAAACAAATAGAAACGCGATTATTATGGAAAAAGGAGCAAACAAAAGCCTGCACCATGAACACAACCATTTGAAATCAATGTTGCATAACACAATAAGTAAATGACATATATACCTAATAACCCTGTGTAGTAGGAAAGAGGCACATCAGTGTGCTCTATCTTAAACAAACTGTCTGCATCTGTAATGAAGCTATACTCTTCCATTCCAGTAAATCCCCAAACCAAGTCATCTTTCTTGAACTTCGGCGTCCCTGAATCCAGCACTTTTGCCACCCCATATACCTCAATAGGCTGCAAATATTACCAAACAAAGGTTACTACATTTCAAAACATACATTCAAATACTCCAATTATACACTATGTAATACAGATATAACATCGCTTTTAGCACCACCATTGAACTTGCTCTAACAATGTATATACTAAGACTACCTGACCAGGAGTGTAGGAGTCAATATAGCCACGATCAGATTTGCTCATACGATAGCGTATAAACGGATCAATAGACAAATAAAGATTCTTAACAACAATCCCATGAGAACCATGAGGCACATTCAAGCTCATTTTCGAAACTTGAGTAACCATATCACTCTCTTTAGGGTAACCTGTGCTTATGTATTCCTTCAGTAAAATCTGCTTGTTCTGCACCATTTCACCCATTTCTGAACAATGATACTGATCGAAATTATACTGGGTTTTTGTTGTTTATATTTGGTTGATGGATTCAGAATAGCTTCGATATATATAGTGTTAGAATATAAGATCCTGCAAAGGGCCATTAGATGAGATTATTCAACATGGTATCTCAGGCTGGTAGATGGCTCACACCTGATATTTTAGAGTGATCGGTTCCTTAACGTATAGTAAAGTGACTTCACTATCTGCAGACACTATTTTTGTTGTTAAGCTGTGATGACGTGAGGAGTGACTACTTTTGCATGTTCTAGAGCCATTCTACCAAACCACAATCAGAACATCTCCTTCCATGTCACCAAAGTTGCCAATAATATTGCCTAATCATAAAAAAAATTGATAAATTTATTATCAAATTTTATTCAATAGTAATAGGGTGTTGCAAGTACATTCAAAGCAAACTGAAATGAAATAAGTAGAATTCAGTTATTTATTTTTAAAAGATAATAAAAACACAAATAAATTTCAAAAAAGTAATAAATTTGTTAATTGCTCTTATTTTAATGTATAATAAAAAAAAAGAGTTTAACGTTTCTCTAAGCCCACCAACAAATATATATACCAGGCCATTTGACATTTTTTGTTTACACTAAAATCCGAGTTGGTTGCTAGGATAGAGACCTAATTCCTCAAGTAAATTGCTCGTATTAGTTTTTGATTTAATTCAACTTTATAGACATTCCTCAAGTAAATTGCTCTTATTTTTTAATAATAAAAATATAAAATTTTATTTACAAAATATCTAGCTAGCTAGATTTGTCCTTCTTAGAACAAATTTTACTTATAATTTACCTTCACCCAATTTACATTTTTATTTTACCTAAAAACGTTACATTTCTTTTTCATTTTAGACCATTCCGTTAATTTTGCCTAAAAACGTTAATTTTAGGGTTTCATTTTGGTTAATCGTTCACTAATTTTGAAGTTAAGAATGTATAGATCGTTCAATTTTGAGTTCACATGTAATTATTTCATGATTTTTGGGTTATAATTTTGTGTTCCCCGGAAAAATAGATGCACTTGTGTTCTCCATTTTTTTGACTGATTATGTGATTATTTGTTAGTATAAGTTGGTGTAATAGTCTTGTAGGAGTGTATTAGTTCATATGTATTAAGTTTAATTGAGTTTTAAATCAATTTTGCTATTACCGGATTTTAAATTCGTCGAGATTTTTTAATAGAATTCGACGGAATCATTGAGAATCAATTTGGTTATGATTGTTGTTACTAGATATGAATTGTTGAGTTTGTAGAGTGATTTGTACCGAAAATTATAGAAAACAGAACCGATTTGATCATGAATTGGCTTGGCCGAAAATGAAAGGTCACCGGAACGGTGCAAGTTTGTGGGCTGTCCAGATTCCGGCACCACTTTCTTCTTTTTTCGATTGATTTAACGGAAAGAAGTCAAACTTAACGAAATCGGATAGAATTCAATACAAAATTAAAGTTAGTGACAAAAAAATAAAAATGTAAGTTGAATAGTAAATTTTTAAAGAAATAAATAATTGAGCCATAACAACATTGATTTCCTCGACTCACTCTATTGTAGGGTAACTCTAAATAACTCCTCTTAGATTAAACATGTGGGCTGCTCTTCTTTTTGGTGCTGCTCCCAATTTTCTTGGATATGGTGGTGTGGCCTCTTGCTGGAGGGCCACCTGTGAGTTGAGTTCATTTGAGATGATGGAAGAGTTTACATGTTTTACTTTGTGTTTATAGTTTGCATCTTTTTTCCTTCTTATGTTTCAATGTTTTACTTTTTAATATTTTTCTTTTATAATTTTCAAAATTAATTTAACTTTTTGAGGCATTGTGCAATAGAAAGTCAAACCCAACCTTTTTTTTTGGAATTTTATACAAATTAATATTTGGTATTTTTTTGGTATTTGAATAAATAATTTTAATATTTGGAATGGGAACCTTGTTAATTTACTCTATACTATAGATGGCTAAATCATAGCATTCTCATAGATTTCATATCATTCATCCATTTTGATGGAGGAGGATTTTCGGTGCATATTAAGAGTGTGATTAATGCGAGAAGAACAAAGGCATGATCGCGTCAAGTACTGCTTGATCATGCTGTTGAGAATATCTGATGGCATGCTCACGCCGTTGGATTGCATGAACGTGCCAAAACTGCAAAATACAATAGTGATTATTGAGGACAAGATGGGAGATATTGCATACTCATGCTCAAATCTGCTAAAATTTGCATGACGACGCTACTTTTAATTATTATTTATTTTTAGTTATGATTTATTTTTATTCATTTTAGGATTTTCTATTTTTATATAAACAATCTTACGATGTACCATATGAATAATCTTTTATTGAAATTAAAATGCTACAGAATTTTCTCTTCTTTCACGTGGATTCAAGAAAACCCTTGTAAATTCAAGATTTGTATTATGAATTTAAGGTTTTAAAGAATTTCGAGAGTATTTGCGAGTATTAGCGCCTGCTTATCCTAATCAATGAAACTAAAGTTTCAGGTTCTAGTGCTCCACCCCAATCTCTAATCAAATGAAATGTCAAAAATTTTGAATGAACCAGCTACTCTAACAACAAAAAAGTCAAATTTTATTTATAAGAAATACCTACTTTTTTGCCATGAATCCATGATGATAATACCCATGCATGCATTTACCATTTCTTTTTTTGTATAGTCTGCAGAGGGGAGGAGTGGTCTCTGAAATTATCAAGTTACTTCTTTGGAATCATCTGGCTGCTTCTTTTTTTCCTAACTTGTGCTTCATATTGTTTTAGTACTACTGCAATCTGCAGTTAGAAGCCTTTGAACATGACTAGAAGATGAGACCTTCCTTAATTAGCGTTCTTTGACATCGTCAATTCTTTGCATTTGGTCGTCATTTAGCTATTTAAACCGCTTCAATAATCCATAAACATTCATCAACCCTACAAATATTAGACTCTAATAATGATGAAATAGTGAAGGCTGGAGTGTGTATATACAGACCAAACAGTGCCAGAAAGACTCTAATAATGATGAAATGTTAACAAATATGTACAATAAAGTGCACTATGAGAAGATTTTTAAAAAAATAAGAATGGCTAATAGAGTAATTATAGTACTATAAGTTTGTAGAAAAAATATACTCTCTCCGTCCGTCCCAATTTATCTGTCTTGTTTCACTTTTGATGGTCAAACTGACTCAACTTTTACCGTAAATAAAAATTTATTTTTTTATTATTCTGAAAAACTGAAAAATACATTTTAATGTAGATTAAACATACTTTCTGATAACTTAATTTTTATAAATATTTTTGATAACATATTATGTGAACTTTTTGGTCAAAATTCGGTCAATTTGACCGCAAAAAGTCAAACAAGACAGATAAATTGGGACGGAGGTAGTAGCTTATTTACAAATCTAACCAAGAAGTTCTTTTTATCTTTGTATTTGAAAATAAAATAACTTTTAATCAATAAAACAAATATCAATAATCAAATATCATTTTACTTGACGCGGAAACTTCACTTCAATATCAATTAGAATTAAAAATGACTTACTGAGCAATCGGAAACTAACATATTTAGTTCACCTTCTTGGAAAAAATCTATAATTATTGAAAGATAATAATTATTTCAACAATTTTTTTTCCATATTCTTATCGGAATTTGAATGTACCAATCAAGGAAGAAAAAAGGTAAGCAAAAATGAATTTTGTTGTTGACCTGTTAATTATTAAAAGCCATCGTGTGATCAAATACCCTATTGTTTAGAAGAATTTTCTAAGTGTCTGTGAGCACCCAACAAGCGAGAAATTTATAAAATTAAGTCATTTTAATTGGTTCCTTGCACAAAAAATACACCAATTAGGATCATAAATTTCGTGTTTAATATGTGTCGTGGGTACATGATAAATAAACCGTGTTCTCAAAGACATATTTGTTTTAAAATTTTCAAAGATGTGCCCATTTGAATCTCAATTTTTTTTTAAACAAATCCGTTCTCACAGAAAAACTTTTTTTTACAATTATAAACTTCTTTTTAATATTAAGGGGAGCCGAACACCTCCGATATTATGTGACAATTAGCATTTTATTCGTGTTACGCATCGATATTTTTTTAATAAAATTTTATTAAAACGATTACATATATCATTGAAAATATGAGATGAAATTAATGTGTTTGTATATTACAAATTAGTAGATTACTTTTTTATTAAAAAAATATATCATATAATACAAAAATAGAATATTTTTAGTAAAAAGGAAAATTTCCCAATGTTCCCCGTTTGAGGGCGAGGACTGTCTGAATTTTTGTCACCAAGTTCACTAAGGTCCCGTTTGGTATTGCTGTTTAGACAGTTACAACAGTTTTTGCCCAGAATGGGTGCTTGTTAAATTTTAAAAGCTGCCGTCTGTAAAAGAGTTTTTGGGCTAAAAACTGTTGTTAGCAAAAGTATGTTCGTTCATGCTTTTGAAAAAAACTGTTTTCACTTTTTAGGAAGTAGCTATCAGTTTCACTATCAAACCTTCTCAAAAATATTATTTTTATAATGATATAGAGTTCGATATAAAATAGAATTGAAATTGGTAAAGGAATAGGGGAAGTTGACTTGAATATCAATTAGAATTAAAATTGATCGATCCAATAATTAGAATTAGAATAATTAAGTAAGGGTAATTAAGTAATTTGAGCAAGTACCGACCGACCGACTACCAAACTTTTATTGTTTCGTCTATTATAATATACTAGCTTAAAACATGTGCGATGCACGCAATGTACAGATTTTTTTTAATATTACATAATTTTAAAAAAATACTTGAATTCAATTCTTAATTTTGTTCATTTAAATCTTTAAATGATATAATTTCATGATAATTATATAAGCAAACATATATGTTCATAACTTTTTAGAATATTTAAACTTATTTAAAGTGATAACATGGTAATGGGAATATTATTATAATGAAATTATTATTTTATTGAGAGTGAAAATATAATGTCTCCATTATGTTGGTAACTTAAAAAAACTATTATTTTAGCATGATGATTACTTAATCAATTAACTATAACTCTAACGATATAGTTTTATTGAAAATTTTAAGTGTTTTTTTTTAAAATATGTCTTAAATAAAATTAGATTTTTTATTTCACATGAATAGGATAGGAATTATATTGGGTCTAATATTAATTTGATTTATCTCGGATCAGTGATTTACATTATTTTATTTTATCCCGATGCCCAATACACTGACCAAATCAAATTAATTATTTTTAGTTTAATTTTAATTTTTTTTAATTCCGGATCAATAAGATAATTTTGTTTTAGACTGAATAATTAGTATATATGTTTTTTTGTTGATCGAATTGTATTTTTATTTTAATTTTGTTTTAGTGTGAATCAATTGTATAATGTATTTTTTAATCCTCGATAAATAAAATATATTATTTTGTTTTTCCAAATTCATTAGTATATTTTTTTTAGGATGATTGATAGTATTATTATTTTATCTTAACCCGAGTCACATTATCTATCAAGCAAATCTTAGGAATTATAGTTAGTTTGTTTATATTTAATTTAGCCCGAAATAACAAATTAGAATGATATAGAACTCCATATGAATTAAAACTTAAATTGGTAGAAGAAGTTGAATTTAATATAAATTATAGAGATATAGAGTTCGATATAAAATAAAATTAAAATTGGTAAAGTAATAGAGAAATTTGACTTCAATATCAATTAGAATTAGAATTAGAATTGATCGACCCAATAATTAGAATTAGAACAATTAAGTAAGGGCAATTAAGTACTTTCATTAAGTACCGCCCGACCGACTACCAAACTTTTAATGTTTCGTCTATTATAATATAGGATAGACTAGTTTAAATCTCGTGCGATGCACGGGTTTCCGTTAATATTTAAAATATAATTTTAAAATATTTATATAAATATAGAATAATTATAAATTTATAATAAAAATAATAGGATAACGTGTGTGGTCGTAATTTAGTAGGATAAGTATACTATATCTAGTCGTTTAAAAAATTAGTAGTTTAGTAGATATATAACACTATTTATTTATTTTTTAATAATAGGATAAGTTGTGATTGTAATGTTTATTAGGATAAGTAGACTATGTTTGTAGTAGTTTAACGGATATATAACACTATTTATTTAATTTTTTAAATAACCAAAATTGAGAGATAACAGTTAATTGTTTTTATTAATATATATTATAAATTATAATATTAATACATTGTTGGCATTCAAAACTTATACCACAATAATAATAATTATTAAGACCATATCTAACATTTCTCATCAATTTAATCCGACGGCTGAGAATGGAGTAACCAGAGGACCAACAATCAAAATTTTAATTTTTCGTCTTTAATATAATAGTATAGATAATATATATAGATAGATAGTATAGAAGATAAATAGATAATGAACATATATTAAAAAGAATTGTGCATAATATTTTTAGAGAAAGTTTTTTTTTTTGAGGAAAATAAAAAAGAACATGTTTTACTTAAAAAATGTATAGATTAAAAATAATTGTATAAAATATTTGTAGATAAAAAAAGTTGTTTTAGTTGGTGAAAATAAAAAAAGACAACGTATTTTACTTATAAAGATAATTGGTTAGATATTAATTAAGTAAGTGCAATTGAGTAATTTTTTTTAATAAAGGGAAATTATGTGATTGAAGGAAGGACCATAAAATTTCGTATTTAATATAATAATATAGATAAATAAATAATTCGACTTCAAAAATCAAATTATTATTTTTATTTTGTTTATGTAATTGAATTGTAAGATAATGCTTATTTTATGTATATTTGTCTTTATATTAATAGTAAAAATTATATAAAACAAATATTTTTTTACGGTGGACCCGTACAAAATATATTCGCGACAAATATTGGTTAGTAGGGGTGAACGCGGGTCGGATTGGCCGGGTTAGAGGTAATAAATCGAACCAACCCAATTAATTCGATTTAAAAAAAATGAATCCGTTAACAAAAAAATTATTGTCAATCAAACCCTACCCTTTAAAAATTGAGTGGGGGTGGGTCGGGTTGGTTTGGGTTAAAACTTGAATAAAATTACTTAAATATATTTAGGAGTCAAAATTACAAATAAATTTAATCAAAATTGAAGTATACCCCATAGTTTAATAGAAGATAAATATTATTGGATATTATACGTACTGTGTACTCTTTTAGTTTAAAATAAATAACTTACGGTGTGTTATGCGTAAAAAAATAATTTTATTTCAAATATATTATTTATTATAATAAATACATAAATTAAAATTTCAAATAATAATACTATAAATATAAAATCGGGTTAGGTTGGGTTGAGTTGGGTTAATAAGAATTTAAATTTTTTGAACCTTGACCCAACCTATTATATTCGGGTCAACAAAAAAATTAAACCAATTAAATTTTGAGTTTTGGATAGTTCGGTTCCATCGGCCGAAATAAGGGGTGGGTTGGGTCGGTTTTGCGGTTTAGTCGATTGTTTGTTCACCCCTATTGATTAGGGCTGCAGATTGTCTTAAACGATGAGATGAAATTGTTGTTGTTGTCAAAGAATAAGGACGATGATGCTAAGTTGTTCTTGTAAAGCAGTTAAAAATTTATGGATTGCTAATGTTAAAGAGCTTAACAAAGTATTTAAGTAAAATAATAATTAAATAAAATAAATAATTAAGTAGCTGAAAAAGTTAATTTATTAGTTATTAGTGATTATAATATTATTATTCTATTTTATTAAATAAACTTATCCATGATATTTAGAGAAGTTGTTTTAATAGAGAAATAAAAGAAGGTACCGTTTTATTGATGAAAACGATTTTTATTTATTTTTCTATTATGATTCGACTAGTAAGGCTAATAAGACTTTTAAGTAAAATAAGGGTAATTTAATAAATTGAGCGTGTACCAAAAAACGGGTACTGTACCAAAACTTTCAATGTTTCGTCTTTTTTATATAATAGTAATAGATGTGTGTGCATGCGTGTGTATAATTGTTTTAGCCCACTAGGTTCATACTGATTAAAAGAACATAGTTTTTCTGTTTTATTTAGGTTGTATCCATAATATAAATTTATTTTGTTTTAGTTAGCTGGGCCTGTTACTACTAATTTTGTTTCAGCCCACCAACTCGGACCCATTGTACGTAATAATAAAACATTATTGTACATAATAATACAAAGTCTGTGGTGGCATATAACCGTTTCTACTTGATTTCTCTGTCTATAAATGCATGTTTTCATTTTAACAAATTTCACAACCAAAAAAACAATCTATCGAAATGAGCTGGTGGCAGTTAGCTGCAGTTGGCGCTGCAAGGGTAATCCTCTGATGCAGATACTTTTGTATTATCTCATTTTTCACAAAAAAAATCTTAGTTTCGAAAAAAGTTAGTGTCAGAGAAATGATAGAGTTCTCGAACCGTTTCAAATCTTGAGCTGTGATTATATTATTCATTCATTTATGTTTGTTTTTGAGATCTTTTTCGGAATACATAGCATTCTTGTTACCGTAACAAGCAGTATGGCCGAACAGAGACATTCATTTATATTATTGTCTTCGAGCTCGAGCTCGTGCTACGAGCTCGTTAACGAGCCGAGCCGAACGAGCTCTTAACGAGCCGAGCTCGAGCTTGTTCACGAATTCGTGAACAGCCCTGCATACATGCATGCTTTTGTTCTAATTGTTCCATATTTTGTTTGTGCATTACTGACTTACTCCTTTGAATGCTTACATTAGAAACCTCTGAATAAAGGGTTGAGCGATGGAAATGTGGCCCTGGTTGTAGGCATTACAGGCATTTCAGGCAACAGTCTGGTTAAAATATGCATTTTAACAACTATATATATATAAATATATATGTTGAACCTGCAACTAAACATAACAATAAATTACACATTTAAATGCATATTAATAATTAAAGAGGAGATTAAAATTGAATACTTACATTGAAGATTGTTAAAATCGTTGTTGATAGGTCATCATGTATTTTGAATAATATGAAGATATATTTTTGTTAGGAAAAAAAAGGTTAAAAGAATGAAGTTACAAAAGAGACAGTAGCATTTTGCACACTGCACAGATTACTTTACGATGGAATCGAATTTCCGTAGTAAGTTTGTTTAAAATATTATACTTTTGAACGGCTAACAAATGCTCATAGGTGGCATTTATTGCGGTTAGTTGGACAACTTACGACGGAAATTCCGTTTCATCGTAAGTTATAAATAAATTACGTCATCGTTCAAAGTAGCTTTTATTTTTCTTTTTGTAATAAAATTTAATGGTAATATAATAAGAAAAAATGACAAAAATAGCCGAATTTTGAAAAAATTTAACAAAAATAGCTATTCTGAAAAAAGTGGCCAATTTTGACCGATCGAATACTCTACTGTCAGTTGGGTATCCCAATTTGTATAAGATACTCCACTAGTAGTTGGGTATTTCATATATGGGATACTCCACTGCCAGTTGGGTATCTTATATAAAGTTGATACTCCATTGACAGTTGGGTATCCCATCGGCCAAAGTTGGCCAACTTTTCAGAAATTGGTTATTTTTGTCAATTTTGTGTAAAAATAGGCTAAATTTGTCCTTCACCCATATAATAATAAGGTATTGAACTTATGACGGAAATCAAAATTATCGTCGTAAATTAAAGCCGACGTCGTTCTTCTGCGCAGCTGATTCCAGTTTTTTATTTTTTATTCAATTGGTGATAGTTTTAATAATAAAATAATTAACTTGCGACATAATTTATTTTCCGTCGTTAATAATTACGACGAAATAAATTTTCCGTCGTAAGTTAGGCACACAAAAAAAACCGTCGTAAGTTGTCCGTCGTAAAAGCCCTGATTTTTTGTAGTGATTGTTGAGTTTGTATAGAGTGATTTTGACTGAAAATTATAGAAAACATAGCTGATTTGACCATGAATTGGCTTGGACGGAAAATGAAAGGTCACCGGAACGGTGCAGGTTTCTGGGCTGCCCAGATTCAGATTCCGGCAGCACTTTCTTCTTTTTTCGATTGTTTTAACGAAAAAAAGTCAAACTTAACGAAATAATGTAGAATTTAATATAAAAGTAACGTTAGTGGAAAAAAAAATGTAAGTTGGGTGGTAGGTTTCAAAAGAAATAAATAATTGAGCCATAACAACATTGATTTCCTCGACTCACTCTATTGTAGGGTAACTCTAAATAACTCCTCTTAGATTAATCATGTGGGCTGCTCTTCTTTTGGGTGCTGCTCCCAATTTTCTGGGATATGGTGGTGTGGCCTCTTGCTGGAGGACCACCTGTGAGTTGAGTTGATTTGAGATGATGGAAGAGTTTACATGTTTTACATTCTGTGTTTATTGTTTGCATTTTTTTCCTTCTTACGTTTCATTGTTTTACTTCTTAATATTTTTCTTTTATAATTTTCAAAATTAATTTAACTTCTTGAGGCACTGTGCAATAGAAAGTCAAACCCAACCTTTTTTTTTGGAATTTTATACAAATTAATATTTGGTATTTTTTTGGTATTTGAATAAATAATTTTAATATTTGGAATGGGAACCTTGTTAATTTACTCTATACTATAGATGGCTAAATCATAGCATTCTCATGGATTTCATAGGATTTTCGGTGCATATTAAGAGTGTGATTAATGGGAGAAGAACAAAGACATGATCGCGTCAAGTACTGCTTGATCATGCTGTTGAGAATATCTGATGGCATGCTCACGCCGTTGGATTGCATGAACGTGCCAAAACTGCAAAATACAATAGTGATTATTGAGGACAAGATGGGAGATATTGCATGAACGTGCCAAAACTGCAAAATACAATAGTGATTTTCGTTTTAGGATTTTCTATTTCTATATAAACAATCTTATGATGTAACATATGAATAATCTTTTATTGAAATTAAAATCCTAGAAAATTTTCTCTTCTTTCTTTCTTGTGTATTCAATAATAAAACCTTTCTACATTCAAAATCTGCATTGTGAATTTAAGGTTTTAAAGAATTTGGAGAGTATTTGCGAGTATTAGCGCTTGCTTATCCTAATCAATATGAAACTAAAGTTTCAGGTTCTAGTGCTCCACCCCAATCTCTAATCAATTGAAATGTCAAAAATTTTGAATGAACCAGCTACTCTAACAGCAAAAAAGTCAAATTTTATTTATGAGAAATACCAGCTACTTTTCTGCCCATGAATCCATGATGATAATACCCATGCATGCATTTACCATTTCAAAGTGACGTGACTTCTTTTGTATAGTCTGCAGAGGGGAGGAGAGGTTTCTGAAATTATCAAGTTACTCCTTTGGAATCATCTGTCTGCAGCTTATTATCAAGTTAGAAGCCTTTGAACATGACTAGAAGATGAGACCTTCCTTTCTTTGACATCGTCAGTTCTTTGCATTTGGTCGTCATTTAGCTATTTAAAATGTCTTGTTTCACTGTTGATGGTCAAACTGACTCAACTTTGACCGTAAATAAAAATTTATTTTTTTATTATTCTGAAAAACTGAAAAATACATTTTAATGTAGATTAAACATACTTTCTGATAACTTAATTTTTATAAATATTTTTGATAACATATTATGTGAACTTTTTGGTCAAAATTCGGTCAATTTGACCGCAAAAAGTCAAACAAGACAGATAAATTGGGACGGAGGTAGTAGCTTATTTACAAATCTAACCAAGAAGTTCTTTTTATCTTTTTATTTGAAGATAAAATAATTTTTAATCAATAAAACAAAAATCAATAATCAAATATCGTTTTACTTGACGCGGAAACTTCACTTCAATATCAATTAGAATTAAAAATGACATACTGTCACAGCCAGAGGTTGTATACAGTTCACCTTCTTGGAAAAAATCTATAATTATTGAAAGATAATAATTATTTCAACAATTTTGTTTCCATACCCTTATCGGAATTTGAATGTACACCAATCAAATAAAAATATACTCTCTCCGTCCGTCCCAATTTATCTGTCTTGTTTCACTTTTGATGGTCAAACTGACTCAACTTTTACCGTAAATAAAAATTTATTTTTTTATTATTCTGAAAAACTGAAAAATACATTTTAATGTAGATTAAACATACTTTCTGATAACTTAATTTTTATAAATATTTTTGATAACATATTATGTGAACTTTTTGGTCAAAATTCGGTCAATTTGACCGCAAAAAGTCAAACAAGACAGATAAATTGGGACGGAGGTAGTAGCTTATTTACAAATCTAACCAAGAAGTTCTTTTTATCTTTGTATTTGAAAATAAAATAACTTTTAATCAATAAAACAAATATCAATAATCAAATATCATTTTACTTGACGCGGAAACTTCACTTCAATATCAATTAGAATTAAAAATGACTTACTGAGCAATCGGAAACTAACATATTTAGTTCACCTTCTTGGAAAAAATCTATAATTATTGAAAGATAATAATTATTTCAACAATTTTTTTTCCATATTCTTATCGGAATTTGAATGTACCAATCAAGGAAGAAAAAAGGTAAGCAAAAATGAATTTTGTTGTTGACCTGTTAATTATTAAAAGCCATCGTGTGATCAAATACCCTATTGTTTAGAAGAATTTTCTAAGTGTCTGTGAGCACCCAACAAGCGAGAAATTTATAAAATTAAGTCATTTTAATTGGTTCCTTGCACAAAAAATACACCAATTAGGATCATAAATTTCGTGTTTAATATGTGTCGTGGGTACATGATAAATAAACCGTGTTCTCAAAGACATATTTGTTTTAAAATTTTCAAAGATGTGCCCATTTGAATCTCAATTTTTTTTTAAACAAATCCGTTCTCACAGAAAAACTTTTTTTTACAATTATAAACTTCTTTTTAATATTAAGGGGAGCCGAACACCTCCGATATTATGTGACAATTAGCATTTTATTCGTGTTACGCATCGATATTTTTTTAATAAAATTTTATTAAAACGATTACATATATCATTGAAAATATGAGATGAAATTAATGTGTTTGTATATTACAAATTAGTAGATTACTTTTTTATTAAAAAAATATATCATATAATACAAAAATAGAATATTTTTAGTAAAAAGGAAAATTTCCCAATGTTCCCCGTTTGAGGGCGAGGACTGTCTGAATTTTTGTCACCAAGTTCACTAAGGTCCCGTTTGGTATTGCTGTTTAGACAGTTACAACAGTTTTTGCCCAGAATGGGTGCTTGTTAAATTTTAAAAGCTGCCGTCTGTAAAAGAGTTTTTGGGCTAAAAACTGTTGTTAGCAAAAGTATGTTCGTTCATGCTTTTGAAAAAAACTGTTTTCACTTTTTAGGAAGTAGCTATCAGTTTCACTATCAAACCTTCTCAAAAATATTATTTTTATAATGATATAGAGTTCGATATAAAATAGAATTGAAATTGGTAAAGGAATAGGGGAAGTTGACTTGAATATCAATTAGAATTAAAATTGATCGATCCAATAATTAGAATTAGAATAATTAAGTAAGGGTAATTAAGTAATTTGAGCAAGTACCGACCGACCGACTACCAAACTTTTATTGTTTCGTCTATTATAATATACTAGCTTAAAACATGTGCGATGCACGCAATGTACAGATTTTTTTTAATATTACATAATTTTAAAAAAATACTTGAATTCAATTCTTAATTTTGTTCATTTAAATCTTTAAATGATATAATTTCATGATAATTATATAAGCAAACATATATGTTCATAACTTTTTAGAATATTTAAACTTATTTAAAGTGATAACATGGTAATGGGAATATTATTATAATGAAATTATTATTTTATTGAGAGTGAAAATATAATGTCTCCATTATGTTGGTAACTTAAAAAAACTATTATTTTAGCATGATGATTACTTAATCAATTAACTATAACTCTAACGATATAGTTTTATTGAAAATTTTAAGTGTTTTTTTTTAAAATATGTCTTAAATAAAATTAGATTTTTTATTTCACATGAATAGGATAGGAATTATATTGGGTCTAATATTAATTTGATTTATCTCGGATCAGTGATTTACATTATTTTATTTTATCCCGATGCCCAATACACTGACCAAATCAAATTAATTATTTTTAGTTTAATTTTAATTTTTTTTAATTCCGGATCAATAAGATAATTTTGTTTTAGACTGAATAATTAGTATATATGTTTTTTTGTTGATCGAATTGTATTTTTATTTTAATTTTGTTTTAGTGTGAATCAATTGTATAATGTATTTTTTAATCCTCGATAAATAAAATATATTATTTTGTTTTTCCAAATTCATTAGTATATTTTTTTTAGGATGATTGATAGTATTATTATTTTATCTTAACCCGAGTCACATTATCTATCAAGCAAATCTTAGGAATTATAGTTAGTTTGTTTATATTTAATTTAGCCCGAAATAACAAATTAGAATGATATAGAACTCCATATGAATTAAAACTTAAATTGGTAGAAGAAGTTGAATTTAATATAAATTATAGAGATATAGAGTTCGATATAAAATAAAATTAAAATTGGTAAAGTAATAGAGAAATTTGACTTCAATATCAATTAGAATTAGAATTAGAATTGATCGACCCAATAATTAGAATTAGAACAATTAAGTAAGGGCAATTAAGTACTTTCATTAAGTACCGCCCGACCGACTACCAAACTTTTAATGTTTCGTCTATTATAATATAGGATAGACTAGTTTAAATCTCGTGCGATGCACGGGTTTCCGTTAATATTTAAAATATAATTTTAAAATATTTATATAAATATAGAATAATTATAAATTTATAATAAAAATAATAGGATAACGTGTGTGGTCGTAATTTAGTAGGATAAGTATACTATATCTAGTCGTTTAAAAAATTAGTAGTTTAGTAGATATATAACACTATTTATTTATTTTTTAATAATAGGATAAGTTGTGATTGTAATGTTTATTAGGATAAGTAGACTATGTTTGTAGTAGTTTAACGGATATATAACACTATTTATTTAATTTTTTAAATAACCAAAATTGAGAGATAACAGTTAATTGTTTTTATTAATATATATTATAAATTATAATATTAATACATTGTTGGCATTCAAAACTTATACCACAATAATAATAATTATTAAGACCATATCTAACATTTCTCATCAATTTAATCCGACGGCTGAGAATGGAGTAACCAGAGGACCAACAATCAAAATTTTAATTTTTCGTCTTTAATATAATAGTATAGATAATATATATAGATAGATAGTATAGAAGATAAATAGATAATGAACATATATTAAAAAGAATTGTGCATAATATTTTTAGAGAAAGTTTTTTTTTTTGAGGAAAATAAAAAAGAACATGTTTTACTTAAAAAATGTATAGATTAAAAATAATTGTATAAAATATTTGTAGATAAAAAAAGTTGTTTTAGTTGGTGAAAATAAAAAAAGACAACGTATTTTACTTATAAAGATAATTGGTTAGATATTAATTAAGTAAGTGCAATTGAGTAATTTTTTTTAATAAAGGGAAATTATGTGATTGAAGGAAGGACCATAAAATTTCGTATTTAATATAATAATATAGATAAATAAATAATTCGACTTCAAAAATCAAATTATTATTTTTATTTTGTTTATGTAATTGAATTGTAAGATAATGCTTATTTTATGTATATTTGTCTTTATATTAATAGTAAAAATTATATAAAACAAATATTTTTTTACGGTGGACCCGTACAAAATATATTCGCGACAAATATTGGTTAGTAGGGGTGAACGCGGGTCGGATTGGCCGGGTTAGAGGTAATAAATCGAACCAACCCAATTAATTCGATTTAAAAAAAATGAATCCGTTAACAAAAAAATTATTGTCAATCAAACCCTACCCTTTAAAAATTGAGTGGGGGTGGGTCGGGTTGGTTTGGGTTAAAACTTGAATAAAATTACTTAAATATATTTAGGAGTCAAAATTACAAATAAATTTAATCAAAATTACTAATAAGGGAGTAATAAGAAAATAATATTTGTGGATGGTGTAATACATGACACGCATAACATGGTGGAGTATTAGGGTATTATGATACTAATAAGGAGACCTGAAAAGTCGCCACGAAGGAAAGGACACCAGGACGAGAGTGACATCATGTCCCCACAACTTTCTCTACTTCTGAGTTTATTTATTTTGCAAGTAGTAGGCACTAATTCTAACACCCAGTAACCCACTGAACACGATAGGCATTTGTTGATTAAGTATTTGATCGGCTATAGTTGACCATTTATTTGAAAGCAGACATTTATGTTAATAATCTTAAAAAATGAGTTATTTGTTTTACAATTTTTTATTTTTAAAATATTTAATAAAAGAAATTGTTGAATATAATTATGTCGCAATCTTACTTTCCTCTAAGGTTTTATATCTTCGTCTTACACCTTTATTTATGTTGTGTTTGATTGAAGAGAAAATAATGTCCAAAATAAGTAAATTAATGAACAATAATAACAGTTTGGAAAGAAGAATTGAAAAATAAATAAATAAAGTGAGGGTGCTTGAACTTTGATTTCGAATTCATTTCTTTCATCCCGTTTTTATTAATTCAACCGAACACAACATTAGGGCCGAGTATTCGGTCGATTCGGTTCGGACCGGACCGAACCGAATAAACCGAAAAACCGAATTACCTTTTTTTTGAACCGGACCGGATCGAAATTGTAATATGGACCGGACTTGACCGAACCGAAATAATTCGGTTCGGTCCGATTTTGGACCGAATAGATCGAATATTTTTCAAAAATAAAATTGTATTGAAAATTTAAACCAAAAATTATAAAATCTAAAATATAATTAAACTAAGATGATATATATAATACTAAGAGTGTATAAATACAATGACAAATTAAAAATTATGATTAGAATTTTAATATATATGTAAAATGTATATAATATAAAATTATAGTATTTATAATTTTGTCTAATTCGGTTTATTCGGTCAGGATCAAAATATTTTTTAAAAGAACCGGACTGAACCGAATTTTATTTCGGTCTATTCGGTCCGGACTGAATAGACCGAATTTCTGAAAAAATCAGGACCGAATCGAAACGAATCGATTTAGCATCGGTTCAGTTTTACTCGGTCCTACACAACATTAAGATTAAGGTTTTCTGGAATCATGTGGCTGCTTTTTTCTCCATCTTTTGCATTATAAAATTTACACGTTTGCATTATATTCTTCGTTGAATAAATAATGAAAGAAGATATAATAAGTACACTATATATATTTGGATATCACTGTTATGAATATTTGGATATCATTGTTATCATGACAATGATAAAATATATTATATAAACATGTTTATTTTTTACCGAACTTAAATGTTTTCAACGAAGTAATGTTTTCATACAAATATTCCATGTAAACTAATACATTTTTACGATGATCTAGTTGCTAACACATGTATTCTTTGGAATCTCTAATAATACTCGATCCGATTTAAATTAGAAAAAAGCCCGGCCCGATCCGATCCGGCCCGAAAAAAGCCCGGTTAGGCCCGCCTCGAGGGTCCAAACGGGTTTTGACATTTCCGAAAAGCCCGGGCCAGCCCGGTCAAAGTCAAAGCTCGAAAAGTCCGGCCCGGTCAAAGCCTGGAATTTTCAAGGCCAGATCAAAACCCGGCCCGGTGGGCCTTTTGTGCATCTCTACCTCATACCCATAATATAAATTAATTTTATTTTAGTTCGCTAGATCTATTAATACCGATCAACTGATAATTTATTAGCTTCATTTAATTTGGTTTTTGCCCACCAATTTTGTTATAGTCCACCAATTCCGAACCATTGTACATAATAGTAAAAAGTCTATGGTGGCATACAACCGTTTCTACTTGATTTCTCTGTCTATAAATGCATGTTTTCATTTTCACAAAATTTCACAACCAAAAAACAATCTATCAAAATGAGCTGGTGGCAGTTAGCTGCAGTTGGCGCTGCAAGGGTAATCCTCTAATGCAGATACTTTTGTATTATCTCATTTTTCAAAAAAAAATCTTACTTTCGAAAAAAACAGGTAAATCGGAACTATTTTAAGTTAGTGTAAGAGAAATGATAGAATTCTCAAACCGTTTCAAATCTTGAGCTGTGATTATATTATGCATTCATTTATGTTTATTTTTGAGATCTTTTTCGGGATGTGTAGCATTCTTCTGACCGTAATAAGCAGTATGGCCAAACAGAGACATTCATTTATATTATTGTCTGTTCGAGCTCGAGCTCGAATTCGTTAACAAGTCGAGCCAAACGAGCTCTTAACGAGCCTAACTCGAGCTTGTTCACGAACAACTCGATTCGTGAACAGCCCTACATTTATATGTTTATGCATGCTTTTGTTCATATTGTTCCATCTTTTGTTTGTGCATTACTGACTTATTCCTTTGAATGCTTACTTTAGAAACCTCTGAATCAAGAAAATGTGGCCCTGGTTGTGGGCATTACAGGCATTTCAGGCAACAGTCTGGCTGAGATTCTCCCTCGCCCTGACACTCCCGGAGGCCCTTGGAAAGTCTATGGCGTTGCTCGTCGTCCGAGACCGTTATGGGATGCAAACCACCCTGTTGAGTACATTCAGTGTGACATTACCAATGCTGAAGAAACTGAAAGCAAACTATCCCCCCTCAAAGATGTGACTCACCTCTTTTATGCCACTTGGACTAATAGACATGATGCAGATGAAAATTGCGAAATCAATGCTAAAATGTTTAAAAATGTGTTGGATTGTGTGTTTTCAAATGCACCAAGACTGCAACATGTTTGTTTACAAACTGGGATAAAGCATTATTTTGGTAGTTTTGAAGCTTTTGGGACAGCAGCACATGATCCTCCGTATACCGAAGATCTTCCAAGGCTAGATGCTCCAATTTTTTACTATAATCAAGAGGATATCTTGTCTGAATATGTAGCCAAAAAAGATGGCCTGACTTGGTCAGTCCATAGGCCTGGAGTTATATTTGGTTTTTCGCCTTACAGTATGACAAATATTATATGTACTATCTGTGTTTATGCTGCAATATGCAAACATGAGGGTGCAGTTCTGAGGTTTCCAGGGACTAAGGAATCTTGGAGTAGCTATTCAGTAGCCTCGGATGCTGACTTGATTGCTGAGCAAGAGATATGGGCTGCAGTGGATCCAAACGCAAAAAATGAAGCGTTTAATTGCAGTAATGGAGATGTGTTCAAGTGGAAGCATTTCTGGAAGGTGCTGGCAGAGCGATTTGAGGTGGAATGCGGAGAATTTGAAGACGGAGATAGGTTGACACTACTGGAGTTGATGAAGGATAAAGGGAGTGTGTGGGATGAGATTGTAAAACAACACAAACTGGTGCCTACTAAGCTTGAAGATATTGGAAGTTGGTCACATATTGATTACCTTCTTGGCATTGAGAATCCTTTAGATACTATGAACAAGAGCAAGGAGCATGGATTCTTTGGTTATAGGAATACCAAATCCTCATTCATTTCTATTATTGAGAAGTTGAAAGTTTCCAAATTTGTTCCTTAGTTTGGAAATGGTTTTGGTTGTTTCATGTTGAATGTGTTTACATTTGTGTTGTCTTGACAATGTCTAGTACATTGAATAAACTACAAAATAATGAAATAAAACTTTACCTTTGCATAACGTATTTCATCTGCCAACTGCCTGACTATCAAACTTTTCTAAATGTTTCGGTTCTTATATAATTTTTTCAAAAATGTTTAAAAAGAGTTTGACGGACGACAACTATGACCATGATTATCAAAATCAAGATTTTTTTGATAATACAAATTTACAGTTACATGCTAGTCACATCAAATGGAAGCAATTTTACAGAGTCTTCACCAGTTTGATATCTCATCTTCAGCAAAAGCATAAAGGAAACTTACTAGCCTGTACTTAACTAATGACCAGAGTGCGATTAGATAGCTCAACTGGTAAGAGCTTATCTCTCTGGTCCTCTCGCTTATCCCCAAATTTATTGGAACACATACTAATTTGTAAGACATCTGAGCCTAATTATTTAAATAAGTGACTATGAACATACCCTTGCTTTATACATCTACACTCCACAACTATTTCTTCAAGCAACTGTTTGGCATAGAAATTCCAGTAGTTGTTCCTCCGCTATTTTTACAAGTTGATCGGGCATCTGTATTCATATAACTGAGTTTTACGTCCTGCAATTTGATCCCCGTGCACGGACGAGTAGGACTGCAATCAAAAGCCACTGCAACTTTGCTAGCCGACGTGCCTTGGACATTTTTATACGTCACTCCTGTTATCTTTACCCCTGAAGTCTGTGGTAAGGACAAATAATTTAACGTTACAAAGCGAAAGAAAAACTTAAAGTTCTGATCCTGGATCCTTTCAGTTTCAGGTAATTATTTTTCAAGTTTCAGGTACCTGACGAGGACAACCCTGATTGTTGGGGCAGTAGTTCTGGTCGATGATGATAGGATTCTCAACATTTCTCATTTGAATATTTTGATATAAAACGTTTCTAACAAAGGAATTTGTCGGCCAAGCCCATGATTTGATTCGTAGGCCATTGTCTGAGCCTGTGAATGCCGAGTTTATCAATGTGATATTCTGCACGCCAGCTTCTTTCGCCATTTTTCCCAAACTTCCAATGCTGTAGAAGTAATATAGAAGCCATAATTAACCAAAGTTATGTTAACTAGTAAATAATTATGGGGTTCGGTCATGGTAAACTATTGTTGCAGCATATCATATCCGTGTTCAGTAGGTTTTTTGACGTGCATACCCGGGGACCATCATTATAACAGTGCATATACAACCTTCATTTTTTTTGTAAAGAATACGTGATATGTGTATTCAGTTTTTGGAAAACAAGAAATACGCATGACTGAATGAATACGCATGTCAGTCATGCGTATCCTTTACAAATTTTTAAAACACAAAATTCGCATGTTGTACATGCGTATTCAACAGGTAATTTGGACACTCCGTCCCTCCAAATGGTATTTTGGGCACCACTCCCCCAAATGATGGGTATTTTGGTTTTTACTCTTATATTAAACTAGTCTACCCAGGGTCTTTTATATATGTTGTTATCAATTTTTATTTATTTGCCACCCTTTTACCATTAATTTTTATTATTATTATTATTATTTATAATTTTTGCAATAAATTTTTCATTTTTCCAATCTTAAAATTATTAATATATATATATATATATGTATGTATATTTCACCCTAATTTTGTTATAGTATATTTTTAAACCTTATTCTTAATTTTTCGCAATAAAATATACAATTTAAAAATATATTTAATCTCTTTAAAATTTATAATTACTAATAATAATTCTAAAATTACAGATATACTCCTAACGTACAAATCACTTTATTATGTATATATATGTATAAATATATATACTAGATTAAAACTCGTGTGATGCACGGATCACACATATCTTCTTTAATATTATATAATTTAAAAAAAAATTGAATTCAATTCTTAATTTTGTTCATTTAAAATTTTAAATAATATAACTTTATAATAATTATATTAGTAGACGTATATGTTCATAACTTTTTAGAACATTTAAACTTATTTAAAGTGATAACATTGGTAAAAGAGGAAATGTTATTATAACGAAATTATTATTTTATTGAGAGTAAAAATATTATGTCTTCATTATGTTGGGACCTTAAAAAATATTATTTTAGCATGGTGATTATTTAATCGATTAATTATAATTCTATAAAAGATATTTGAAAAAGATAATATTACTAATTGAACGATATAGTTTTATTAATAACTCTATGTGTATTTTTTTTAAAAAAATATTTATGTTTTAATTAAAATTTGATATTTTAGTTCACATCAATTGAATACGAATTATATTTAGTCTAATATTAATTTGATTTATCTCGGATCAGTGATTTTCATTATTTTATTTTAACTCGATACTCAATACACCGACCAAATCAAATAATTATTTTTAGTTTAATTTTATTTTTTTAAAACTTTGGATCAATAAGATAATTTTATTGTAGACTGAATAATTAGTATATATGATTTTATTTTTGTTGTTGAATTGTATTTTTATTTTAATTTTGTGTTAGTCGGAATCAATTGTATAATGTACTTTTTTATCCTGAATAAGTAAAATACATTATTTTGTTTATCTAAGTTCATTAGTATAATTTTTTTAGGAGGATTGATAGTATTATGATTTTATCTTAACTCGATTCGCATGATATATCAACTAAATCTTAATAATAATATATAGTTTGCTTAAATTTAATTTAGCCCGAAGTAACAAATTAGAATAATATAGAACTCGATATGAATTAAAACATAAATTGGTAGAAGAAGTTGAATTTAAAATAAATTATAATGATATAGAGTTCGATATACAATAGAATTGAAATTGGTAAAGCAATAAAGGAAGTTGACTTGAATATCAATTAGAATTAAAATTGATCGATCCAATAATTAGAATTAGAATAATTAAGTAAGGGTAATTAAGTAATTTCATCAAGTACCGACCGACCGACTACCAAACTTTTATTGTTTCGTCTATTATAATATACTAGCTTAAAACCAGTGCGATGCACGCACTGTACAGATTTTTTTTAATATTACATAATTTTAAAAAAAATACTTGAATTCAATTCTTAATTTTGTTCATTTAAATCTTTAAATGATATGACTTCATGATAATTATATAAGCAAACATATATGTTCATAACTTTTTAGAATATTTAAACTTATTTAAAGTGATAACATGGTAAGGGGGAATATTATTATAATGAAATTATTATTTTATTGAGAGTGAAAATATAATGTCTCCATTATGTTGGTAACTTAAAAAAACTATTATTTTAGCATGATGATTATTTAATCAATTAACTATAACTCTAACGATATAGTTTTATTGAAAATTTTAAGTGTTTTTTTAAAAAATATGTCTTAAATAAAATTAGATTTTTTATTTCACATGAATAGGATAGGAATTATACTGGGTCTAATATTAATTTGATTTATCTCGGATCAGTGATTTACATTATTTTATTTTATCCCGATGCCCAATACACTGACCAAATCAAATTAATTATTTTTAGTTTAATTTTAATTTTTTTTAATTCCGGATCAATAAGATAATTTTATTTTAGACTGAATAATTAGTATATATGTTTTTTTGTTGATCGAATTGTATTTTTATTTTAATTTTGTTTTAGTGTGAATCAATTGTATAATGTATTTTTTAATCCTCGATAAATAAAATATATTATTTTGTTTTTCCAAATTTATTAGTATAATTTTTTTAGGATGATTGATAGTATTATTAATTTATCTTAACCCGAGTCACATTATCTATCAAGCAAATCTTAGGAATTATATTTAGTTTGTTTATATTTAATTTAGCCCGAAATAACAAATTAGAATGATATAGAACTCCATATGAATTAAAACTTAAATTGGTAGAAGAAGTTGAATTTAATATAAATTATAGAGATATAGAGTTCGATATAAAATAGAATTAAAATTGGTAAAGTAATAGAGAAAGTTGACTTCAATATCAATAAGAATTAGAATTAGAATTGATCGACCCAATAATTAGAATTAGAACAATTAAGTAAGGGCAATTAAGTACTTTCATTAAGTACCGCCCGACCGACTACCGAACTTTTAATGTTTCGTCTATTATAATATAGGATAGACTAGTTTAAATCCCGTGCGATGCACGGGTTTCCGTTAATATTTAAAATATAGTTTTAAAATATTTATATAAATATAGAATAATTATAAATTTATAATAAAAATAATAGGATAACGTGTGTGGTCGCAATTTAGTAGGATAAGTATACTATATCTAGTCGTTTAAAAAATTAGTAGTTTAGTAGATATATAACACTATTTATTTATTTTTTAATAATAGGATAAGTTGTGATTGTAATGTTTATTAGGATAAGTAGACTATGTTTGTAGTAGTTTAACGGATATATAACACTATTTATTTAATTTTTTAAATAACCAAAATTGAGAGATAACAGTTAATTGTTTTTATTAATATATATATAAATTATAATATTAATACATTGTTGGCATTCAAAACTTATACCACAATAATAATAATTTTTAAGACCATATCTAACGTTTCTCATCAATTTAATCCGAGGCTGAGAATGGAGTAACTAGAGGACCAACAATCAAAATTTCAATTTTTCGTCTTTAATATAATAATATAGATAATATATATAGATAGATAGTATAGAAGATAAATAGATAATCAACATATATTAAAAAGAATTATGCATAATATTTTTAGAGAAAGTTTTTTTTTTTGAGGAAAATAAAAAAGAACATGTTTTACTTAAAAAATGTATAGATTAAAAATATTTGTATAAAATATTTGTAGAGAAAAAAGTTGTTTTAGTTGGTGAAAATAAAAAAAGACAACGTATTTTACTTATAAAGATAATTGGTTAGATATTAATTAAGTAAGTGCAATTGAGTAATTTTTTTAATAAAGGGAAATTATGTGATTGAAGGAAGGACCATAAAATTTCGTATTTAATATAATAATATAGATAAATAAATAATTCGACTTCAAAAATCAAATTATTATTTTTATTTTGTTTATGTAATTGAATTGTAAGATAATGCTTATTTTATGTATATTTGTCTTTATATTAATAGTAAAAATTATATAAAACAAATATTTTTTTTACGGTGGACCCGTACAAAATATATTCGCGACAACTATTGGTTAGTAGGGGTGAACGCGGGTCGGATTGGCCGGGTTAGAGGTAATAAATCGAACCAACCCAATTAATTCGGTTTAAAAAAAATGAATCCGTTAACAAAAAAATTATTGTCAATCAAACCCTACCCTTTAAAAATTGAGTGGGGGTGGGTCGGGTTGGTTTGGGTTAAAACTTGAATAAAATTACTTAAATATATTTAGGATTCAAAATTACAAATAAATTTAATCAAAATTGAAGTATACCCCATAGTTTAATAGAAGATAAATATTATTGGATATTATACATACTGTGTACTCTTCTAGTTTAAAATAAATAACTTACGGTGTGTTATGCGTAAAAAAATAATTTTATTTCAAATATATTATTTATTATAATAAATATATAAATTAAAATTTCAAATAATAATACTATAAATATAAAATCGGGTTAGGTTGGGTTGAGTTGGGTTAGTAAGAATTTAAATTTTTTGAACCTTGACCCAACCTATTATATTCGGGTCAACAAAAAAATTAAACCAATTAAATTTCGAGTTTTGGATAGTTGCGTTCCATCGGCCGAAATAAGGGGTGGGTTGGGTCGGTTTTGCGGTTTAGTCGATTGTTTGTTCACCCCTGTTGATTAGGGCTGCAGATTGTCTTAAACGATGAGATGAGATTGTTGTTGTTGTCAAAGAATAAGGACGATGATGCTAAGTTGTTCTTGTAAAGCAGTTAAAAATTTATGGATTGCTAATGTTAAAGAGCTTAACAAAGTATTTAAGTAAAATAATAATTAAATAAAATAAATAATTAAGTAGCTGAAAAAGTTAATTTATTAGTTATTAGTGATTATAATATTATTATTCTATTTTATTAAATAAACTTATCCGTGATATTTAGAAAAGTTGTTTTAATAGAGAAATAAAAGAAGGTAACGTTTTATTGATGAAAACGATTTTTATTTATTTTTCTATTATGATTCGACTAGTAAGGCTAATAAGACTTTTAAGTAAAATAAGGGTAATTTAATAAATTGAACGTGTACCAAAAAACGGGTACTGTACCAAAACTTTCAATGTTTCGTCTTTTTTATATAATAGTAATAGATGTGTGTGCATGCGTGTGTATAATTGTTTTAGCCCACTAGGTTCATACTGATTAAAAGAACATAGATTTTCTGTTTTATTTTAGCTTGTATCCATAATATAACTTTATTTTGTTTTAGTTAGCTGGGCCTGTTACTACTAATTTTGTTTCAGCCCACCAACTCGGACCCATTGTACGTAATAATAAAACATTATTGTACATAATAATACAAAGTCTGTGGTGGCATATAACCGTTTCTACTTGATTTCTCTGTCTATAAATGCATGTTTTCATTTTAACAAATTTCACAACCAAAAAAACAATCTATCGAAATGAGCTGGTGGCAGTTAGCTGCAGTTGGCGCTGCAAGGGTAATCCTCTGATGCATGCAGATACTTTTGTATTATCTCATTTTTCACAAAAAAAATCTTAGTTTCGAAAAAAGTTAGTGTCAGAGAAATGATAGAGTTCTCGAACCGTTTCAAATCTTGAGCTGTGATTATATTATTCATTCATTTATGTTTGTTTTTGAGATCTTTTTCGAAATACGTAGCATTCTTGTTACCGTAACAAGCAGTATGGCCGAACAGAGACATTCATTTATATTATTGTCTGTTCGAGCTCGAGCTCGTGCTACGAGCTCGTTAACGAGCCGAGCCGAACGAGCTCTTAACGAGCCGAGCTCGAGCTCGTTCACGAATTCGTGAACAGCCCTGCATACATGCATGCTTTTGTTCTAATTGTTCCATATTTTGTTTGTGCATTTAACAAAAATAGCTATTCTGAAAAAAGTGGCCAATTTTGACCGATCGAATACTCCACTGTCAGTTGGGTATCCCAATTTGTATAAGATACTCCACTGGTAGTTGGGTATTTCATATATAGGATACTCCACTGCCAGTTGGGTATCTTATATAAAGTTGATACTCCATTGACAGTTGGGTATCCCATCGGCCAAAGTTGACCAACTTTTCAGAAATTGGTTATTTTTGTCAATTTTGTGTAAAAATAGGCTAAATTTGTCCTTCACCCATATAATAATAAGGTATTGAACTTATGACGGAAATCAAAATTATCGTCGTAAATTAAAGCCGACGTCGTTCTTCTGCGCAGCTGATTCCAGTTTTTTATTCAATTGGTGATAGTTTTAATAATAAAATAATTAACTTGCGACATAATTTATTTTTCGTCGTTAATAATTACGACGAAATAAATTTTCCGTCGTAAGTTAGGCACACAAAAAAAACCGTCGTCCGTCGCAAAAGCCCTGATTTTTTGTAGTGATTGTTGAGTTTGTATAGAGTGATTTTGACTGAAAATTATAGAAAACATAGCTGATTTGACCATGAATTGGCTTGGACGGAAAATGAAAGGTCACCGGAACGGTGCAGGTTTCTGGGCTGCCCAGATTCCGGCAACACTTTCTTCTTTTTCCGATTGTTTTAACGGAAAAAAGTCAAACTTAACGAAATAATGTAGAATTTAATATAAAAGTAACGTTAGTAGAAAAAAAAATGTAAGTTGGGTGGTAGGTTTCAAAAGAAATAAATAATTGAGCCATAACAACATTGATTTCCTCGACTCACTCTATTGTAGGGTAACTCTAAATAACTCCTCTTAGATTAATCATGTGGGCTGCTCTTCTTTTGGGTGCTGCTCCCAATTTTCTGGGATATGGTGGTGTGGCCTCTTGCTGGAGGACCACCTGTGAGTTGAGTTGATTTGAGATGATGGAAGAGTTTACATGTTTTACATTCTGTGTTTATTGTTTGCATTTTTTTCCTTCTTACGTTTCATTGTTTTACTTCTTAATATTTTTCTTTTATAATTTTCAAAATTAATTTAACTTTTTGAGGCACTGTGCAATAGAAAGTCAAACCCAACCTTTTTTTTTTGGAATTTTATACAAATTAATATTTGGTATTTTTTTGGTATTTGAATAAATAATTTTAATATTTGGAATGGGAACCTTGTTAATTTACTCTATACTATAGATGGCTAAATCATAGCATTCTCATGGATTTCATAGGATTTTCGGTGCATATTAAGAGTGTGATTAATGGGAGAAGAACAAAGACATGATCGCGTCAAGTACTGCTTGATCATGCTGTTGAGAATATCTGATGGCATGCTCACGCCGTTGGATTGCATGAACGTGCCAAAACTGCAAAATACAATAGTGATTATTGAGGACAAGATGGGAGATATTGCATGAACGTGCCAAAACTGCAAAATACAATAGTGATTTTCGTTTTAGGATTTTCTATTTTTATATAAACAATCTTATGATGTAACATATGAATAATCTTTTATTGAAATTAAAATCCTAGAAAATTTTCTCTTCTTTCTTTCTTGTGTATTCAATAATAAAACCTTTCTACATTCAAAATCTGCATTGTGAATTTAAGGTTTTAAAGGATTTGGAGAGTATTTGCGAGTATTAGCGCTTGCTTATCCTAATCAATATGAAACTAAAGTTTCAGGTTCTAGTGCTCCACCCCAATCTCTAATCAATTGAAATGTCAAAAATTTTGAATGAACCAGCTACTCTAACAGCAAAAAAGTCAAATTTTATTTATGAGAAATACCAGCTACTTTTCTGCCCATGAATCCATGATGATAATACCCATGCATGCATTTACCATTTCAAAGTGACGTGACTTCTTTTGTATAGTCTGCAGAGGGGAGGAGAGGTTTCTGAAATTATCAAGTTACTCCTTTGGAATCATCTGTCTGCAGCTTATTATCAAGTTAGAAGCCTTTGAACATGACTAGAAGATGAGACCTTCCTTTCTTTGACATCGTCAGTTCTTTGCATTTGGTCGTCATTTAGCTATTTAAAATGTCTTGTTTCACTTTTGATGGTCAAACTGACTCAACTTTGACCGTAAATAAAAATTTATTTTTTTATTATTCTGAAAAACTGAAAAATACATTTTAATGTAGATTAAACATACTTTCTGATAACTTAATTTTTATAAATATTTTTGATAACATATTATGTGAACTTTTTGGTCAATATTCGGTCAATTTGACCGCAAAAAGTCAAACAAGACAGATAAATTGAGACAGAGGTAGTAGCTTATTTACAAATCTAACCAAGAAGTTCTTTTTATCTTTTTATTTGAAGATAAAATAATTTTTAATCAATAAAACAAAAATCAATAATCAAATATCGTTTTACTTGACGCGGAAACTTCACTTCAATATCAATTAGAATTAAAAATGACATACTGTCACAGCCAGAGGTTGTATACAGTTCAACTTCTTGGAAAAAATCTATAATTATTGAAAGATAATAATTATTTCAACAATTTTGTTTCCATACCCTTATCGGAATTTGAATGTACACCAATCAAATACCCTATTGTTTTGAAGAATTTTCTAACTGTCTCTAAGCACACAACAAGCTAGAAATTTATAATCTTAAAGTCATTTTAATTGGTTCCTTGCACCAAAAATACACCAATCAGGATTATTTCGCGTTTAATGTGTGTCATGGGTACATGATAAATAAAGGGTGATGAACAAAAATAACCAGTTTTTTAAAATTTTTGACAAAAATAACCGGTTTTCAATTTATGGCCAATAATGGCCGACGAAATACGTATTTGTGGATGGTGTAATACATGACACGCATAACATGGTGGAGTATTAGGGTATTATGATACTAATAAGGAGACCTGAAAAGTCGCCACGAAGGAAAGGACACCAGGACGAGAGTGACATCATGTCCCCACAACTTTTTCTACTTCTGAGTTTATTTATTTTGCAAGTAGTAGGCACTAATTCTAACACCCAGTAACCCACTGAACACGATAGGCATTTGTTGATTAAGTATTTGATCGGCTATAGTTGACCATTTATTTGAAAGCAGGCATTTATGTTAATAATCTTAAAAAATGAGTTATTTTTGTCAATTTTTCATAAATAAACCGTGTTTTCAAAGACATATTTGTTTTACAATTTTCAAAGATGTGCCCACTTTCAATCTCATTTTTTTAAACAAATCCGTTCTCACACAAAAACTTTTTTTTAGAATTATAAACTTCTTTTTAATATTAAGGGGAGTCGAACACCTCCGGTATTACATGACAATTAGCATTTTATCCGTATTACGCATCAATATTTTTTTAATAAAATTTTATTAAAACGATTACATATATCATTGAAAATATGAGATGAAATCAACGTGTTTGTATATTACAAATTAGTAGATTTCTTTTTTATTAAAAAAATATATCATATAATACAAAAATAGAATATTTTTAGTAAAAAGGAAAATTTCCCAATTTTCCCCGTTTGAGGGCGAGGAATGTCTGAATTTTTGTCACCAAGTTCACTAACACCCCGTTTGGTATTTGACATCGTCAGTTCTTTGCATTTGGTCGTCATTTAGCTATTTAAAATGTCTTGTTTCACTTTTGATGGTCAAACTGACTCAACTTTGACCGTAAATAAAATTTATTTTTTTATTATTCTGAAAAACTGAAAAATACATTTTAATGTAGATTAAACATACTTTCTGATAACTTAATTTTTATAAATATTTTTGATAACATATTATGTGAACTTTTTGGTCAAAATTCGGTCAATTTGACCGCAAAAAGTCAAACAAGACAGATAAATTGGGACAGAGGTAGTAGCTTATTTACAAATCTAACCAAGAAGTTCTTTTTATCTTTGTATTTGAAAATAAAATAACTTTTAATCAATAAAACAAATATCAATAATCAAATATCATTTTACTTGACGCGGAAACTTCACTTCAATATCAATTAGAATTAAAAATGACTTACTGAGCAATCGGAAACTAACATATTTAGTTCACCTTCTTGGAAAAAATCTATAATTATTGAAAGAAAATAATTATTTCAACAATTTTTTTTCCATACTCTTATCGGAATTTGAATGTACACCAATCAAGGAAGAAAAAAGGTAAGCAAAAATGAATTTTGTTGTTGACCTGTTAATTATATAAAAGCCATCGTGTGATCAAATACCCTATTGTTTAGAAGAATTTTCTAACTGTCTGTGAGCACCCAACAAGCGAGAAATTTATAAACTTAAGTCATTTTAATTGGTTCCTTGCACAAAAAATACACCAATCGGGATCATAAATTTTGTGTTTAATGTGTGTCGTGGGTACATGATAAATAAACCGTGTTCTCAAAGACATATTTGTTTTAAAATTTTCAAAGATGTGCCCATTTGAATCTCAATTTTTTTTTAAACAAATCCGTTCTCACAGAAAAACTTTTTTTTTACAATTATAAACTTCTTTTTAATATTAAGGGGAGCCGAACACCTCCGATATTATGTGACAATTAGCATTTTATTCGTGTTACGCATCGATATTTTTTTAATAAAATTTTATTAAAACGATCACTTATATCATTGAAAATATGAGATGAAATTAATGTGTTTGTATATTACAAATTAGTAGATTACTTTTTTATTAAAAAAATATATCATATAATACAAAAATAGAATATTTTTAGTAAAAAGGAAAATTTCCCAATGTTCCCCGTTTGAGGGCGAGGACTGTCTGAATTTTTGTCACCAAGTTCACTAAGGTCCCGTTTGGTATTGCTGTTTCAGACAGTTATAACAGTTTTTGCCCATAATGGGTGCTTGTTAAATTTTAAAAGTTGCCGTCTGTAAAAGAGTTTTTGGGCTAAAAACTGTTGTTAGCAAAAGTATGTTTGTTCATGCTTTTGAAAAAAACTGTTTTCACTTTTTAGGAAGTAGCTATCAGTTTCACTATCAAACCTTCTCAAAAATATTATTTTTATATATTATATCTCAAAATATGCGTAAATTAAAAAAAATTATCAACCAGTAATCTAATTTTGCACTTTTTCTCATAGCACAACAATTTTTAACAGCACTACCACACAGAGTCTAAGTTCAGCGAGTAAACCAACTGGTCTTAGTTTTTGTCTGAATTTGACTTTTATAGGTGTATTTTTTATTTTTAAAATATTTAATAAAAGAAATTGTTGAATATAAGATTATGTTAGCATAAGATTATGTCGCAATCGTACTTTCCTCTAGGGTTTTATATCTTCGTCTTACACCTTTATTTATGTTGTGTTTAATTGAAGAGAAAATAATGTCCAAAATAAGTAAAATAATGAACAATAATAACAGTTTGGAAAGAAGAATTGAAAAATAAATATATAAAGTGAGGGTGCTTGAACTTTGATTTCGAATTCATTTCTTTCATCCCGTTTTTATTAATTCAATCGAACACAATATTAGGGCCGAGTATTCGGTCGATTCGGTTCGGACCGGACCAAACCGAATAAACCGAAAAACTGAATTACCTTTTTTTCTTGGACCGGACCGGATCGAAATTGTAATATAGACCGGACTTGACCGAACCAAAATAATTCAGTTCGGTCCGGTTTTGGACCGAATAGATCGAATATCTTTCAAAAATAAAATTATATTGAAAATTTAAACCGAAAATTATAAAATCTAAAATATAATTAAAGTAAGGTGATATATATAGTACTAAGAGTGTATAAATACAATGACAAATTAAAAATAATGATTAGAATTTTAAGATATATGTAAAATATACACCCTCCGCCCCTTTCAATTGTTTACATTTTTTAGAGAGTGTCTGACACGCATTTTAAGGTGCATATAAGATATAGTTCTGTAACTTCTTTTTTTACAATTTTATTTTTCTGAATAAAAATTAAAACATTCAACTTTTATTCAGAAAAAGAAAATTATAAAAATAAGTTACATAACTATACTTTTTATTCACCTTAAAATGCGTGTCAGACACTTCATCACAAATGTAAACAATTGGAAAGGAATGAGGGAGTATATAATATAAAATTATAGTATTTATAATTTGATCTAATTCGGTCTATTCGGTCAGGACCAAAATATTTTTTAAAAGAACCGGACCGAACCAAATTTTATTTCGGTCTATTCGGTCCGGACTGAATAGACCGAATTTCTAGAAAAATCAGGACCGAAACGAATCAAATTAGCATCGGTTCAGTTTTGCTCAGTCCTACACAACATTAAGAATTTAAGATTAAGGTTTTCTGGAATCATGTGGCTGCTTTTTTCTCCATCTTTTGCATTATTTTCCCATATTTGTCAAAATCAATCAAAAAACATGAACAACCACAGAAAACATACAGACACAATTACACGTTTTGAACGTAAAGTATTAATGGACCTCATTTGTAGGGGACGTTGAACTAAGATAAAATTTAGAGGATGCTTTTTTTTTTCTTTTTTTAAGGTGGTGATATGTAATTAAGTATAAATAAAAATTCTATTTTTACTATTTTTCCGAGATCAGGAAATCTCAAGGGGATTTGCAAAAATTCTTATCAATAAAAATCAACTAAAACTCATAGTAAAATGAGTGTTAAATTGAGATCATGATTGGCTAAATTTATAAGTTTGTTGAAAAAATATAGCATAAATAACTATTATTTACAACTTTAACGATATACTATCTTTTATCTTTGTATTGAAAAAAAAAGAATTTCTAATCAAATAAAACACAAATCAATAATCAAATATTATTCTATTTAAAACATTTATTATGATATTTGTATTATGGATTGGGTATTAGAGTCATAATTTTTTTTAAGAAAACATAAAAAGTTAAAAAGTTAATATAACGAAACTTAAATTTTATGATTTTAAAGATGCAAAAATATAACATCCAATTTAAAATAGAAAATAATAGAAAACAATAAATATTTTAACATTTTTTCCACCCTCTTATCTGACTTTCCATGGATATCCTAGGAAAAAAACAGGAAGAAAAAGAAATAAGAAAAAATGTAATGTTTTTCTTGGTTATATAAAAGCCATCTATCTCATAAAGAAAAAAGTTCAAAGTATGCCCTAAAATATTGTCATACATTTAAATTTGAAGCATTTTGGATATGTTCCAACAATTTTTTGGGTGAAAAACCAAAATACCCACCAGAACAAATGCCCAAAATGCCAATAGGCGGAAGTGTGCATCCAAAATACCCGTTGAACACGCATTCTAGACATGCGTATGCACTTTTTAAAAAAAAAACAAAGAACACGCATTACAGGAATGCGTATTCACTTTTGTAATTTAGTGAATACGCATTTTTGGAATGCGTATCTCTTTAATTTTTTTTAAATACGCATGTATGTGATGCGTATTCTTTGTTATTTTTTAAAAACTTTAATACGCATGTCCTGAATGCGTAATCAGTGTGTATTTTGGGAGGAACGTACCGCCAACAGGTATTTTAGACGGTTGAAACTGGAAAGTAGTGTATTTTGGGCATTTTTTCCAATTTTTTTATGGTGCCCAAAACTATTTGTTTTATGTACCTCATTTTGAAAACCACTATGCATGCTTATTTCATTTATTTTAATAAGTAAAATTTTCTCTCATTTTCTATTCTCATCATTTCTTTTCCCTTTAATCATAATATTAATTTTATAATAAGGCACAATTATCACGCTGTGGGACACTATATTTTATTATATTTATAAAACAATTAATGAAATATTGTTGGACTTATTCTCTTTTAACTTACCTAAATAAATACTTCCCGCAAGGTTGTAACTTAGAATATGTACTCACAGAACAAATCAGAAAATAATTTTTTAGTTTTTATATATGCATCAAATTGTTTTTGTTCGAAATTTATTATAAATGTGTGAAAATTTGAAATTTAACGACAATATACCATTTTTTATTATATATACAGTTTTTTTTAATAAATTTTCTCATTAAAGTTAAAAATAAAAACGGACTTTTGATCCCGAGCGAAAGTCAACCCCCAGTACTAGAGTCAATCAAGTTATGACCATTTTTTTTACAAAATCGTTTTTGGACATGATTACTCAGAAATCGGATCGCATTAAGGTTCAAAAACGAGTACTCGTACCGATCGAATTACTGATTTTTAGAATATTGACATTCCGAAAAGACACTTCTCATTCTCTCAATTAATGATATATTTTTAATTTAGTTCACATATCAATATCAATGACTAGACCTGGCAAAATAGGTCGGTATCTGAATAACCGAACCGAAATTCATGAAATCGAGATCCGATCTGACATCTGAATCATTCAATCCGATAATTATCCGAAAATTGATTTAAACCGATCCGAAAATACCCGAACCTTAAATTTAACCGAAAATGAACCGAAATACAAGATTCGATTATAACTTGAACCGATTAAAACCGAATAATATATTTTCGCACCGAATATGACCCAAAATAAGCAAAATTTATACTTTAAACAATTTTTTGTTTATGATATCATACTTATTTAATCATATTATTTTGTAAAAGTACATTATATAACATTAAAATTACTAAATTAAATAAAAAGATATTTTTAAAATCTCAAAAATTGAAAAAAAAATTATGATCCAAAAATATTCTAACCGAATTTAATTCCGAACATAATTTTGTCCGATCTTAATCCGAATTTTATCTGATTTTAATCTGAATTAAACTCCAACTGAATCACGTCCTATCCGATTCGAATGGTCTTCAAATATATCATAATCCGAAAGTAAATCCGATCTCAAATTGATCTGATCCGAAAACGAACCGGTAATCCGAATTATCAGGTCTATTAATGACAATAACATTAATGACACTCTTATCTCTTATACGTAATTTAATTAAAATATGAAACTAATGATTGAAATTCAAGAACCTAATTAAAATAAAGACCTTGATTTTGTTTTGGCCGTCTAGTCTATACAGAGGGTCCTTTATATATGCTATTACCCATTTTTATTTATTTGCCACCCTTTTATCATTAATTTTATCATTATTATTATTAATTTTTGCATTAAATTTTTAATTTTTCCAATCTTAAAATTATTAAATTTTATATTTCATATATATATAAATGTATATTTCACTATAATTTTGTTATAATATGTTTTCAAACCTTATTCATAATTTTTGCAATAAAATATACAATATTTTAACAATATATTTAATTTCCATTTAATCTCTTTAAAACTTATAATTACTACTCCCTCCGTCCCAATATACGTTTCATCTTTTGATTTTCGGTACTGTTCACGGTAAGCGATTGACTATTAATTTACGTCTAATCTATAATATCAAACATAATCATGAGTGATCTCGTTGGATTCGTATTTATCAGTACTTTAATACAGTGAAATTTTTATATTTAATACTAATACGAATTTAAAGATATTAATGATCAAAAGTGTGCATTGGTAAACGTGTCCAACACAAATAGGAAACGTTTTTAGGGACGGAAGGAGTAATAATAATTCTAAAATTACATATATGCCCCTGACGAACAACCACTGTATCTACCTTATGCCAATTATATATACTAGCCTATATAACCCGTGCGATGCACGGGCTAATTATAACATTTGCAATTTTTTTATATTATTATTTTATATAAAGTAATAAAAATAATAAGTGTGTAAGTGTACTATTACGCGGCGCGTATGTATTTCCAATTATTGGATATTGAGATTAATGAAATTCAAATATTTACGTATTATTTTATATACATCATATTATTGAAGGGTTCAAAATTTATATAATTAAAATCTTAAAATGTCCTCCTATTACAATTTATACGTCGCTTTGCTGCGCCGCTCCAGAGCCTATAAGTAATTAGGAGACTTAAATATGAGTGGTATACGTAGATGACTTGGTATTATGTTTTTAAAATATTATTTTTAAAATTTTTCTTGATTTATTAATTTTTTTGATATATTATAATTTGAATTACTAAAACTAATTTTGAAAGTATTTGATTCCCTACAAAAGAGGTAAAAGAGAAGTTGAGTGCAATTAGAAATTTAGTTGGATAATAATTCATAGAGTTTGTAATTATATTAGATACATGATTTAATTTTTTTAATAAAATTATATTTGTTTAAACTTTATTTTGAAAGATGTTAACATAGATGTTACCAACAAATCAAACGTTTGAAGCTTATAATAAACGGTTTTTCTGTTGTGTGCCTATGGACATACAATAAACACAAACTTTTATAAATTTAACTTGTTTTGATTGACCAATACTTCTCAATGATGATTGACCCCTGTATTTACAACAAATACACCAATCAAAACATTTCAAACTTTATAATTTTAGTGCTTAGCATGTGCCCACGGGCACACACTAACAAACCCCATAATAATATAGTATATCGATGATATAATTGTTTTAGCCCGCTAGTTTAATTTAAAAGAACATATTTATTTTGTTTTATTTTACCTCATACTAGAGATGCACAAAAAACTCGGGCCCGAAAATCTGGTCCGGCCCGATCCGATCAAAGCCCGGTCAGGTCCGGCCCGGTCCCGGCCCGGGCTTCGGGCCTCGACGGGCCCTATATTTTTAGGCAAAGCCCGGTCCGGTTCGGCCCGGTTAAAAGCCCGGGTTCGGCCCGGCCCGGCCTGATTAAAAGTCCGAAAAAGCCCGGTTATAATCTGATTATTCTAATATATTTTCTTATATATTTATAAATTCACATTTACTATAAAGATAAATAATACTTTAAACACATATATATTTACATATTTGTGATTAATAATATTATTTATATACTTCGTTGCATAAATAATGAAAGAAGATATAATAAATACACTGTATATATTTGGATATCATTGTTATCATAACAATGATAAAATATATTATATAAACATGTTTATTTTTTGCCGAACTTAAATGTTTTCAACGAAGTGATGTTTTCATAAAAATATTCCATTTAAACTAATACATTTTTACGATGATATAGTTGCTAACACATGTATTGTTCAGAATCTCTAATAATACTCGAGCCGATTTAAATTAGAAAAAACCCCGGCCCGTTCCGATCCGGCCCGAAAAAAGCCCGGTTAGGCCCGTCTCGAGGGCCCAAACGGGTTTTGACATTTCCGGAAAACCCGGCCCAGCCCGGTCAAAGTCAAAGCTCGAAAAGTCCGGACCAGTCAAAGTCCGGGATTTTTAAGGCCCAGTCAAATCCGGCCCGGTGGGCCTTTTGTGCATCTCTACCTCATACCCATAATATAAATTAATTTTATTTTAGTTCGCTAGATCTATTAATACCGATCAACTGATAATTTATTAGCTTCATTTAATTTGGATTTAGCCCACCAATTTTGTTTTAGTCCAATTCCGACCCATTGTACATAATAGTAAAAAGTCTATGGTGGCATACAACCGTTTCTACTTGATTTCTCTGTCTATAAATGCATGTTTTCATTTTCACAAATTTCATTTCACAACCAAAAAGCAATCTATCAAAATGAGCTGGTGGAAGTTAGCTGCAGTTGGCGCTGCAAGGGTAATCCTCTGATGCAGATACTTTTGTATTATCTCATTTTTCAAAAAAAAATCTTACTTTCGAAAAAAATAGGTAAATCGGAACTTTTTTAAGTTAGCGTAAGAGAAATGATAGAGTTCTTAAACCGTTTCAAATCTTGAGCTGTGATTATATTATTCATTAGGTAAATTGGAACTTTTTTTAAGTTAGTGTAAAAGAAATTATAGAGTTCTCAAACCGTTTCAAACCTTGAGCTGTGATTATATTATTCATTCATTTATGCTTATTTTTTAGATCTTTTTCGGGATATGTAGCATTCTTCTGACCGTAATAAGCAGTATGGCCAAACAGAGACATTCATTTATATTATTGTTTGTTTGAGCTGGAGCTCGAGTTCGTTAATGAGCTGAGCCGAACGAGCTTTTAACGAGCCGAAGCTTGTTCAGCTTGATTCATGAACGGCCTACATTTATGTTTATGCATGCTTTTGTTCTAACTGTTCCATCTTTTGTTTGTGCATTACTGACTTACTCCTTTGAATGCTTACTTTAGAAACCTCTGAATCAAGGTTTGAGCAATGAAAATGTGGCCCTGGTTGTAGGAATTACAGGCATTTCAGGCAACAGTCTGGCTGAGATTCTCCCTCGCCCTGACACTCCCGGAGGCCCCTGGAAAGTCTATGGCGTTGCTCGTCGTCCGAGACCGTTATGGGATGCAAGCCACCCTGTTGAGTACATCCAGTGTGACATTTCCAATGCAGAAGAAACTGAAAGCAGACTCTCCCCCCTCAAAGATGTGACTCACCTCTTTTATGCCACTTGGACTAATACACATGATGCAGATGAAAATTGCGAAATCAATGCTAAAATGTTTAGAAATGTGTTGAATTGTGTGTTTTCAAATGCACCAAAACTGCAACATGTTTGTTTGCAAACTGGGATAAAGCATTATTTTGGCGGTTTTGAAGCTTTTGGGACAGCAGCACATGATCCTCCGTATACCGAAGATCTTCCAAGGCTAGATGCTCCAAACTTTTACTATAATCAAGAGGATATCTTGTCTGAATATGTAGCCAAAAAAGATGGCCTGACTTGGTCAGTCCATAGGCCTGGAGTTATATTTGGTTTTTCGCCTTACAGTATGACAAATATTATATGTACTATCTGTGTTTATGCTGCAATATGCAAACATGAGGGTGCAGTTCTGAGGTTTCCAGGGACTAAGGAATCTTGGAGTAGCTATTCAGTAGCCTCGGATGCTGACTTGATTGCTGAGCAAGAGATATGGGCTGCAGTGGATCCAAACGCAAAAAATGAAGCGTTTAATTGCAGTAATGGAGATGTGTTCAAGTGGAAGCATTTCTGGAAGGTGCTGGCAGAGCGATTTGAGGTGGAATGCGGAGAATTTGAAGACGGAGATAGGTTGACACTACTGGAGTTGATGAAGGATAAAGGGAGTGTGTGGGATGAGATTGTAAAACAACACAAACTGGTGCCTACTAAACTTGAAGATATTGGAAGTTGGTCACATATTGATTACCTTCTTGGCATTGAGAATCCTTTAGATACTATGAACAAGAGCAAGGAGCATGGATTCTTTGGTTATAGGAATACCAAATCCTCATTCATTTCTATTATTGAGAAGTTGAAAGTTTCCAAATTTGTTCCTTAGTTTGGAAATGGTTTTGGTTGTTTCATGTTGAATGTGTTTACATTTGTGTTGTCTTGACAATGTCTAGTACATTGAATAAACTACAAAATAATGAAATAAAACTTTACCTTTGCATAACGTATTTCATCTGCCAACTGCCTGACTATCAAACTTTTCTAAATGTTTCGGTTCTTATATAATTTTTTCAAAAATGTTTAAAAAGAGTTTGACGGACGACAACTATGACCATGATTATCAAAATCAAGATTTTTTTGATAATACAAATTTACAGTTACATGCTAGTCACATCAAATGGAAGCAATTTTACAGAGTCTTCACCAGTTTGATATCTCATCTTCAGCAAAAGCATAAAGGAAACTTACTAGCCTGTACTTAACTAATGACCAGAGTGCGATTAGATAGCTCAACTGGTAAGAGCTTATCTCTCTGGTCCTCTCGCTTATCCCCAAATTTATTGGAACACATACTAATTTGTAAGACATCTGAGCCTAATTATTTAAATAAGTGACTATGAACATACCCTTGCTTTATACATCTACACTCCACAACTATTTCTTCAAGCAACTGTTTGGCATAGAAATTCCAGTAGTTGTTCCTCCGCTATTTTTACAAGTTGATCGGGCATCTGTATTCATATAACTGAGTTTTACGTCCTGCAATTTGATCCCCGTGCACGGACGAGTAGGACTGCAATCAAAAGCCACTGCAACTTTGCTAGCCGACGTGCCTTGGACATTTTTATACGTCACTCCTGTTATCTTTACCCCTGAAGTCTGTGGTAAGGACAAATAATTTAACGTTACAAAGCGAAAGAAAAACTTAAAGTTCTGATCCTGGATCCTTTCAGTTTCAGGTAATTATTTTTCAAGTTTCAGGTACCTGACGAGGACAACCCTGATTGTTGGGGCAGTAGTTCTGGTCGATGATGATAGGATTCTCAACATTTCTCATTTGAATATTTGATATAAAACGTTTCTAACAAAGGAATTTGTCGGCCAAGCCCATGATTTGATTCGTAGGCCATTGTCTGAGCCTGTGAATGCCGAGTTTATCAATGTGATATTCTGCACGCCAGCTTCTTTCGCCATTTTTCCCAAACTTCCAATGCTGTAGAAGTAATATAGAAGCCATAATTAACCAAAGTTATGTTAACTAGTAAATAATTATGGGGTTCGGTCATGGTAAACTATTGTTGCAGCATATCATATCCGTGTTCAGTAGGTTTTTTGACGTGCATACCCGGGGACCATCATTATAACAGTGCATATACAACCTTCATTTTTTTTGTAAAGAATACGTGATATGTGTATTCAGTTTTTGGAAAACAAGAAATACGCATGGTCATGCGTATCCTTTACAAATTTTTAAAACACAAAATTCGCATGTTGTACATGCGTAATTTGGGACACTCCGTCCCTCCAAATGGTATTTTGGGCACCACTCCCCCAAATGATGGGTATTTTGGTTTTTACTCTTATATTAAACTAGTCTACCCAGGGTCTTTTATATATGTTGTTATCAATTTTTATTTATTTGCCACCCTTTTACCATTAATTTTATTATTATTATTATTATTATAATTTTTGCAATAAATTTTCATTTTTCCAATCTTAAAATTATTAATATATATATATATATATGTATGTATATTTCACCCTAATTTTGTTATAGTATATTTTTAAACCTTATTCTTAATTTTTCGCAATAAAATATACAATTTAAAAATATATTTAATCTCTTTAAAATTTATAATTACTAATAATAATTCTAAAATTACAGATATACTCCTAACGTACAAATCACTTTATTATGTATATATATGTATAAATATATATACTAGATTAAAACTCGTGTGATGCACGGATCACACATATCTTCTTTAATATTATATAATTTAAAAAAAAATTGAATTCAATTCTTAATTTTGTTCATTTAAAATTTTAAATAATATAACTTTATAATAATTATATTAGTAGACGTATATGTTCATAACTTTTTAGAACATTTAAACTTATTTAAAGTGATAACATTGGTAAAAGAGGAAATGTTATTATAACGAAATTATTATTTTATTGAGAGTAAAAATATTATGTCTTCATTATGTTGGGACCTTAAAAAATATTATTTTAGCATGGTGATTATTTAATCGATTAATTATAATTCTATAAAAGATATTTGAAAAAGATAATATTACTAATTGAACGATATAGTTTTATTAATAACTCTATGTGTATTTTTTTTAAAAAAATATTTATGTTTTAATTAAAATTTGATATTTTAGTTCACATCAATTGAATACGAATTATATTTAGTCTAATATTAATTTGATTTATCTCGGATCAGTGATTTTCATTATTTTATTTTAACTCGATACTCAATACACCGACCAAATCAAATAATTATTTTTAGTTTAATTTTATTTTTTTAAAACTTTGGATCAATAAGATAATTTTATTGTAGACTGAATAATTAGTATATATGATTTTATTTTTGTTGTTGAATTGTATTTTTATTTTAATTTTGTGTTAGTCGGAATCAATTGTATAATGTACTTTTTTATCCTGAATAAGTAAAATACATTATTTTGTTTATCTAAGTTCATTAGTATAATTTTTTTAGGAGGATTGATAGTATTATGATTTTATCTTAACTCGATTCGCATGATATATCAACTAAATCTTAATAATAATATATAGTTTGCTTAAATTTAATTTAGCCCGAAGTAACAAATTAGAATAATATAGAACTCGATATGAATTAAAACATAAATTGGTAGAAGAAGTTGAATTTAAAATAAATTATAATGATATAGAGTTCGATATACAATAGAATTGAAATTGGTAAAGCAATAAAGGAAGTTGACTTGAATATCAATTAGAATTAAAATTGATCGATCCAATAATTAGAATTAGAATAATTAAGTAAGGGTAATTAAGTAATTTCATCAAGTACCGACCGACCGACTACCAAACTTTTATTGTTTCGTCTATTATAATATACTAGCTTAAAACCAGTGCGATGCACGCACTGTACAGATTTTTTTTAATATTACATAATTTTAAAAAAAATACTTGAATTCAATTCTTAATTTTGTTCATTTAAATCTTTAAATGATATGACTTCATGATAATTATATAAGCAAACATATATGTTCATAACTTTTTAGAATATTTAAACTTATTTAAAGTGATAACATGGTAAGGGGGAATATTATTATAATGAAATTATTATTTTATTGAGAGTGAAAATATAATGTCTCCATTATGTTGGTAACTTAAAAAAACTATTATTTTAGCATGATGATTATTTAATCAATTAACTATAACTCTAACGATATAGTTTTATTGAAAATTTTAAGTGTTTTTTTAAAAATATGTCTTAAATAAAATTAGATTTTTTATTTCACATGAATAGGATAGGAATTATACTGGGTCTAATATTAATTTGATTTATCTCGGATCAGTGATTTACATTATTTTATTTTATCCCGATGCCCAATACACTGACCAAATCAAATTAATTATTTTTAGTTTAATTTTAATTTTTTTTAATTCCGGATCAATAAGATAATTTTATTTTAGACTGAATAATTAGTATATATGTTTTTTTGTTGATCGAATTGTATTTTTATTTTAATTTTGTTTTAGTGTGAATCAATTGTATAATGTATTTTTTAATCCTCGATAAATAAAATATATTATTTTGTTTTTCCAAATTTATTAGTATAATTTTTTTAGGATGATTGATAGTATTATTAATTTATCTTAACCCGAGTCACATTATCTATCAAGCAAATCTTAGGAATTATATTTAGTTTGTTTATATTTAATTTAGCCCGAAATAACAAATTAGAATGATATAGAACTCCATATGAATTAAAACTTAAATTGGTAGAAGAAGTTGAATTTAATATAAATTATAGAGATATAGAGTTCGATATAAAATAGAATTAAAATTGGTAAAGTAATAGAGAAAGTTGACTTCAATATCAATAAGAATTAGAATTAGAATTGATCGACCCAATAATTAGAATTAGAACAATTAAGTAAGGGCAATTAAGTACTTTCATTAAGTACCGCCCGACCGACTACCGAACTTTTAATGTTTCGTCTATTATAATATAGGATAGACTAGTTTAAATCCCGTGCGATGCACGGGTTTCCGTTAATATTTAAAATATAGTTTTAAAATATTTATATAAATATAGAATAATTATAAATTTATAATAAAAATAATAGGATAACGTGTGTGGTCGCAATTTAGTAGGATAAGTATACTATATCTAGTCGTTTAAAAAATTAGTAGTTTAGTAGATATATAACACTATTTATTTATTTTTTAATAATAGGATAAGTTGTGATTGTAATGTTTATTAGGATAAGTAGACTATGTTTGTAGTAGTTTAACGGATATATAACACTATTTATTTAATTTTTTAAATAACCAAAATTGAGAGATAACAGTTAATTGTTTTTATTAATATATATTATAAATTATAATATTAATACATTGTTGGCATTCAAAACTTATACCACAATAATAATAATTTTTAAGACCATATCTAACGTTTCTCATCAATTTAATCCGAGGCTGAGAATGGAGTAACTAGAGGACCAACAATCAAAATTTCAATTTTTCGTCTTTAATATAATAATATAGATAATATATATAGATAGATAGTATAGAAGATAAATAGATAATCAACATATATTAAAAAGAATTATGCATAATATTTTTAGAGAAAGTTTTTTTTTTTGAGGAAAATAAAAAAGAACATGTTTTACTTAAAAAATGTATAGATTAAAAATATTTGTATAAAATATTTGTAGAGAAAAAAGTTGTTTTAGTTGGTGAAAATAAAAAAAGACAACGTATTTTACTTATAAAGATAATTGGTTAGATATTAATTAAGTAAGTGCAATTGAGTAATTTTTTTTAATAAAGGGAAATTATGTGATTGAAGGAAGGACCATAAAATTTCGTATTTAATATAATAATATAGATAAATAAATAATTCGACTTCAAAAATCAAATTATTATTTTTATTTTGTTTATGTAATTGAATTGTAAGATAATGCTTATTTTATGTATATTTGTCTTTATATTAATAGTAAAAATTATATAAAACAAATATTTTTTTTACGGTGGACCCGTACAAAATATATTCGCGACAACTATTGGTTAGTAGGGGTGAACGCGGGTCGGATTGGCCGGGTTAGAGGTAATAAATCGAACCAACCCAATTAATTCGGTTTAAAAAAAATGAATCCGTTAACAAAAAAATTATTGTCAATCAAACCCTACCCTTTAAAAATTGAGTGGGGGTGGGTCGGGTTGGTTTGGGTTAAAACTTGAATAAAATTACTTAAATATATTTAGGATTCAAAATTACAAATAAATTTAATCAAAATTGAAGTATACCCCATAGTTTAATAGAAGATAAATATTATTGGATATTATACATACTGTGTACTCTTCTAGTTTAAAATAAATAACTTACGGTGTGTTATGCGTAAAAAAATAATTTTATTTCAAATATATTATTTATTATAATAAATATATAAATTAAAATTTCAAATAATAATACTATAAATATAAAATCGGGTTAGGTTGGGTTGAGTTGGGTTAGTAAGAATTTAAATTTTTTGAACCTTGACCCAACCTATTATATTCGGGTCAACAAAAAAATTAAACCAATTAAATTTCGAGTTTTGGATAGTTGCGTTCCATCGGCCGAAATAAGGGGTGGGTTGGGTCGGTTTTGCGGTTTAGTCGATTGTTTGTTCACCCCTGTTGATTAGGGCTGCAGATTGTCTTAAACGATGAGATGAGATTGTTGTTGTTGTCAAAGAATAAGGACGATGATGCTAAGTTGTTCTTGTAAAGCAGTTAAAAATTTATGGATTGCTAATGTTAAAGAGCTTAACAAAGTATTTAAGTAAAATAATAATTAAATAAAATAAATAATTAAGTAGCTGAAAAAGTTAATTTATTAGTTATTAGTGATTATAATATTATTATTCTATTTTATTAAATAAACTTATCCGTGATATTTAGAAAAGTTGTTTTAATAGAGAAATAAAAGAAGGTAACGTTTTATTGATGAAAACGATTTTTATTTATTTTTCTATTATGATTCGACTAGTAAGGCTAATAAGACTTTTAAGTAAAATAAGGGTAATTTAATAAATTGAACGTGTACCAAAAAACGGGTACTGTACCAAAACTTTCAATGTTTCGTCTTTTTTATATAATAGTAATAGATGTGTGTGCATGCGTGTGTATAATTGTTTTAGCCCACTAGGTTCATACTGATTAAAAGAACATAGATTTTCTGTTTTATTTTAGCTTGTATCCATAATATAACTTTATTTTGTTTTAGTTAGCTGGGCCTGTTACTACTAATTTTGTTTCAGCCCACCAACTCGGACCCATTGTACGTAATAATAAAACATTATTGTACATAATAATACAAAGTCTGTGGTGGCATATAACCGTTTCTACTTGATTTCTCTGTCTATAAATGCATGTTTTCATTTTAACAAATTTCACAACCAAAAAAACAATCTATCGAAATGAGCTGGTGGCAGTTAGCTGCAGTTGGCGCTGCAAGGGTAATCCTCTGATGCATGCAGATACTTTTGTATTATCTCATTTTTCACAAAAAAAAATCTTAGTTTCGAAAAAAGTTAGTGTCAGAGAAATGATAGAGTTCTCGAACCGTTTCAAATCTTGAGCTGTGATTATATTATTCATTCATTTATGTTTGTTTTTGAGATCTTTTTCGAAATACGTAGCATTCTTGTTACCGTAACAAGCAGTATGGCCGAACAGAGACATTCATTTATATTATTGTCTGTTCGAGCTCGAGCTCGTGCTACGAGCTCGTTAACGAGCCGAGCCGAACGAGCTCTTAACGAGCCGAGCTCGAGCTCGTTCACGAATTCGTGAACAGCCCTGCATACATGCATGCTTTTGTTCTAATTGTTCCATATTTTGTTTGTGCATTTAACAAAAATAGCTATTCTGAAAAAAGTGGCCAATTTTGACCGATCGAATACTCCACTGTCAGTTGGGTATCCCAATTTGTATAAGATACTCCACTGGTAGTTGGGTATTTCATATATAGGATACTCCACTGCCAGTTGGGTATCTTATATAAAGTTGATACTCCATTGACAGTTGGGTATCCCATCGGCCAAAGTTGACCAACTTTTCAGAAATTGGTTATTTTTGTCAATTTTGTGTAAAAATAGGCTAAATTTGTCCTTCACCCATATAATAATAAGGTATTGAACTTATGACGGAAATCAAAATTATCGTCGTAAATTAAAGCCGACGTCGTTCTTCTGCGCAGCTGATTCCAGTTTTTTATTCAATTGGTGATAGTTTTAATAATAAAATAATTAACTTGCGACATAATTTATTTTTCGTCGTTAATAATTACGACGAAATAAATTTTCCGTCGTAAGTTAGGCACACAAAAAAAAACCGTCGTCCGTCGCAAAAGCCCTGATTTTTTGTAGTGATTGTTGAGTTTGTATAGAGTGATTTTGACTGAAAATTATAGAAAACATAGCTGATTTGACCATGAATTGGCTTGGACGGAAAATGAAAGGTCACCGGAACGGTGCAGGTTTCTGGGCTGCCCAGATTCCGGCAACACTTTCTTCTTTTTCCGATTGTTTTAACGGAAAAAAGTCAAACTTAACGAAATAATGTAGAATTTAATATAAAAGTAACGTTAGTAGAAAAAAAAATGTAAGTTGGGTGGTAGGTTTCAAAAGAAATAAATAATTGAGCCATAACAACATTGATTTCCTCGACTCACTCTATTGTAGGGTAACTCTAAATAACTCCTCTTAGATTAATCATGTGGGCTGCTCTTCTTTTGGGTGCTGCTCCCAATTTTCTGGGATATGGTGGTGTGGCCTCTTGCTGGAGGACCACCTGTGAGTTGAGTTGATTTGAGATGATGGAAGAGTTTACATGTTTTACATTCTGTGTTTATTGTTTGCATTTTTTTCCTTCTTACGTTTCATTGTTTTACTTCTTAATATTTTTCTTTTATAATTTTCAAAATTAATTTAACTTTTTGAGGCACTGTGCAATAGAAAGTCAAACCCAACCTTTTTTTTTTGGAATTTTATACAAATTAATATTTGGTATTTTTTTGGTATTTGAATAAATAATTTTAATATTTGGAATGGGAACCTTGTTAATTTACTCTATACTATAGATGGCTAAATCATAGCATTCTCATGGATTTCATAGGATTTTCGGTGCATATTAAGAGTGTGATTAATGGGAGAAGAACAAAGACATGATCGCGTCAAGTACTGCTTGATCATGCTGTTGAGAATATCTGATGGCATGCTCACGCCGTTGGATTGCATGAACGTGCCAAAACTGCAAAATACAATAGTGATTATTGAGGACAAGATGGGAGATATTGCATGAACGTGCCAAAACTGCAAAATACAATAGTGATTTTCGTTTTAGGATTTTCTATTTTTATATAAACAATCTTATGATGTAACATATGAATAATCTTTTATTGAAATTAAAATCCTAGAAAATTTTCTCTTCTTTCTTTCTTGTGTATTCAATAATAAAACCTTTCTACATTCAAAATCTGCATTGTGAATTTAAGGTTTTAAAGGATTTGGAGAGTATTTGCGAGTATTAGCGCTTGCTTATCCTAATCAATATGAAACTAAAGTTTCAGGTTCTAGTGCTCCACCCCAATCTCTAATCAATTGAAATGTCAAAAATTTTGAATGAACCAGCTACTCTAACAGCAAAAAAGTCAAATTTTATTTATGAGAAATACCAGCTACTTTTCTGCCCATGAATCCATGATGATAATACCCATGCATGCATTTACCATTTCAAAGTGACGTGACTTCTTTTGTATAGTCTGCAGAGGGGAGGAGAGGTTTCTGAAATTATCAAGTTACTCCTTTGGAATCATCTGTCTGCAGCTTATTATCAAGTTAGAAGCCTTTGAACATGACTAGAAGATGAGACCTTCCTTTCTTTGACATCGTCAGTTCTTTGCATTTGGTCGTCATTTAGCTATTTAAAATGTCTTGTTTCACTTTTGATGGTCAAACTGACTCAACTTTGACCGTAAATAAAAATTTATTTTTTTATTATTCTGAAAAACTGAAAAATACATTTTAATGTAGATTAAACATACTTTCTGATAACTTAATTTTTATAAATATTTTTGATAACATATTATGTGAACTTTTTGGTCAATATTCGGTCAATTTGACCGCAAAAAGTCAAACAAGACAGATAAATTGAGACAGAGGTAGTAGCTTATTTACAAATCTAACCAAGAAGTTCTTTTTATCTTTTTATTTGAAGATAAAATAATTTTTAATCAATAAAACAAAAATCAATAATCAAATATCGTTTTACTTGACGCGGAAACTTCACTTCAATATCAATTAGAATTAAAAATGACATACTGTCACAGCCAGAGGTTGTATACAGTTCAACTTCTTGGAAAAAATCTATAATTATTGAAAGATAATAATTATTTCAACAATTTTGTTTCCATACCCTTATCGGAATTTGAATGTACACCAATCAAATACCCTATTGTTTTGAAGAATTTTCTAACTGTCTCTAAGCACACAACAAGCTAGAAATTTATAATCTTAAAGTCATTTTAATTGGTTCCTTGCACCAAAAATACACCAATCAGGATTATTTCGCGTTTAATGTGTGTCATGGGTACATGATAAATAAAGGGTGATGAACAAAAATAACCAGTTTTTTAAAATTTTTGACAAAAATAACCGGTTTTCAATTTATGGCCAATAATGGCCGACGAAATACGTATTTGTGGATGGTGTAATACATGACACGCATAACATGGTGGAGTATTAGGGTATTATGATACTAATAAGGAGACCTGAAAAGTCGCCACGAAGGAAAGGACACCAGGACGAGAGTGACATCATGTCCCCACAACTTTTTCTACTTCTGAGTTTATTTATTTTGCAAGTAGTAGGCACTAATTCTAACACCCAGTAACCCACTGAACACGATAGGCATTTGTTGATTAAGTATTTGATCGGCTATAGTTGACCATTTATTTGAAAGCAGGCATTTATGTTAATAATCTTAAAAAATGAGTTATTTTTGTCAATTTTTCATAAATAAACCGTGTTTTCAAAGACATATTTGTTTTACAATTTTCAAAGATGTGCCCACTTTCAATCTCATTTTTTTAAACAAATCCGTTCTCACACAAAAACTTTTTTTTAGAATTATAAACTTCTTTTTAATATTAAGGGGAGTCGAACACCTCCGGTATTACATGACAATTAGCATTTTATCCGTATTACGCATCAATATTTTTTTAATAAAATTTTATTAAAACGATTACATATATCATTGAAAATATGAGATGAAATCAACGTGTTTGTATATTACAAATTAGTAGATTTCTTTTTTATTAAAAAATATATCATATAATACAAAAATAGAATATTTTTAGTAAAAAGGAAAATTTCCCAATTTTCCCCGTTTGAGGGCGAGGAATGTCTGAATTTTTGTCACCAAGTTCACTAACACCCCGTTTGGTATTTGACATCGTCAGTTCTTTGCATTTGGTCGTCATTTAGCTATTTAAAATGTCTTGTTTCACTTTTGATGGTCAAACTGACTCAACTTTGACCGTAAATAAAATTTATTTTTTTATTATTCTGAAAAACTGAAAAATACATTTTAATGTAGATTAAACATACTTTCTGATAACTTAATTTTTATAAATATTTTTGATAACATATTATGTGAACTTTTTGGTCAAAATTCGGTCAATTTGACCGCAAAAAGTCAAACAAGACAGATAAATTGGGACAGAGGTAGTAGCTTATTTACAAATCTAACCAAGAAGTTCTTTTTATCTTTGTATTTGAAAATAAAATAACTTTTAATCAATAAAACAAATATCAATAATCAAATATCATTTTACTTGACGCGGAAACTTCACTTCAATATCAATTAGAATTAAAAATGACTTACTGAGCAATCGGAAACTAACATATTTAGTTCACCTTCTTGGAAAAAATCTATAATTATTGAAAGAAAATAATTATTTCAACAATTTTTTTTCCATACTCTTATCGGAATTTGAATGTACACCAATCAAGGAAGAAAAAAGGTAAGCAAAAATGAATTTTGTTGTTGACCTGTTAATTATATAAAAGCCATCGTGTGATCAAATACCCTATTGTTTAGAAGAATTTTCTAACTGTCTGTGAGCACCCAACAAGCGAGAAATTTATAAACTTAAGTCATTTTAATTGGTTCCTTGCACAAAAAATACACCAATCGGGATCATAAATTTTGTGTTTAATGTGTGTCGTGGGTACATGATAAATAAACCGTGTTCTCAAAGACATATTTGTTTTAAAATTTTCAAAGATGTGCCCATTTGAATCTCAATTTTTTTTTAAACAAATCCGTTCTCACAGAAAAACTTTTTTTTTACAATTATAAACTTCTTTTTAATATTAAGGGGAGCCGAACACCTCCGATATTATGTGACAATTAGCATTTTATTCGTGTTACGCATCGATATTTTTTTAATAAAATTTTATTAAAACGATCACTTATATCATTGAAAATATGAGATGAAATTAATGTGTTTGTATATTACAAATTAGTAGATTACTTTTTTATTAAAAAAATATATCATATAATACAAAAATAGAATATTTTTAGTAAAAAGGAAAATTTCCCAATGTTCCCCGTTTGAGGGCGAGGACTGTCTGAATTTTTGTCACCAAGTTCACTAAGGTCCCGTTTGGTATTGCTGTTTCAGACAGTTATAACAGTTTTTGCCCATAATGGGTGCTTGTTAAATTTTAAAAGTTGCCGTCTGTAAAAGAGTTTTTGGGCTAAAAACTGTTGTTAGCAAAAGTATGTTTGTTCATGCTTTTGAAAAAAACTGTTTTCACTTTTTAGGAAGTAGCTATCAGTTTCACTATCAAACCTTCTCAAAAATATTATTTTTATATATTATATCTCAAAATATGCGTAAATTAAAAAAAATTATCAACCAGTAATCTAATTTTGCACTTTTTCTCATAGCACAACAATTTTTAACAGCACTACCACACAGAGTCTAAGTTCAGCGAGTAAACCAACTGGTCTTAGTTTTTGTCTGAATTTGACTTTTATAGGTGTATTTTTTATTTTTAAAATATTTAATAAAAGAAATTGTTGAATATAAGATTATGTTAGCATAAGATTATGTCGCAATCGTACTTTCCTCTAGGGTTTTATATCTTCGTCTTACACCTTTATTTATGTTGTGTTTAATTGAAGAGAAAATAATGTCCAAAATAAGTAAAATAATGAACAATAATAACAGTTTGGAAAGAAGAATTGAAAAATAAATATATAAAGTGAGGGTGCTTGAACTTTGATTTCGAATTCATTTCTTTCATCCCGTTTTTATTAATTCAATCGAACACAATATTAGGGCCGAGTATTCGGTCGATTCGGTTCGGACCGGACCAAACCGAATAAACCGAAAAACTGAATTACCTTTTTTTCTTGGACCGGACCGGATCGAAATTGTAATATAGACCGGACTTGACCGAACCAAAATAATTCAGTTCGGTCCGGTTTTGGACCGAATAGATCGAATATCTTTCAAAAATAAAATTATATTGAAAATTTAAACCGAAAATTATAAAATCTAAAATATAATTAAAGTAAGGTGATATATATAGTACTAAGAGTGTATAAATACAATGACAAATTAAAAATAATGATTAGAATTTTAAGATATATGTAAAATATACACCCTCCGCCCCTTTCAATTGTTTACATTTTTTAGAGAGTGTCTGACACGCATTTTAAGGTGCATATAAGATATAGTTCTGTAACTTCTTTTTTTACAATTTTATTTTTCTGAATAAAAATTAAAACATTCAACTTTTATTCAGAAAAAGAAAATTATAAAAATAAGTTACATAACTATACTTTTTATTCACCTTAAAATGCGTGTCAGACACTTCATCACAAATGTAAACAATTGGAAAGGAATGAGGGAGTATATAATATAAAATTATAGTATTTATAATTTGATCTAATTCGGTCTATTCGGTCAGGACCAAAATATTTTTTAAAAGAACCGGACCGAACCAAATTTTATTTCGGTCTATTCGGTCCGGACTGAATAGACCGAATTTCTAGAAAAATCAGGACCGAAACGAATCAAATTAGCATCGGTTCAGTTTTGCTCAGTCCTACACAACATTAAGAATTTAAGATTAAGGTTTTCTGGAATCATGTGGCTGCTTTTTTCTCCATCTTTTGCATTATTTTCCCATATTTGTCAAAATCAATCAAAAAACATGAACAACCACAGAAAACATACAGACACAATTACACGTTTTGAACGTAAAGTATTAATGGACCTCATTTGTAGGGGACGTTGAACTAAGATAAAATTTAGAGGATGCTTTTTTTTTTCTTTTTTTAAGGTGGTGATATGTAATTAAGTATAAATAAAAATTCTATTTTTACTATTTTTCCGAGATCAGGAAATCTCAAGGGGATTTGCAAAAATTCTTATCAATAAAAATCAACTAAAACTCATAGTAAAATGAGTGTTAAATTGAGATCATGATTGGCTAAATTTATAAGTTTGTTGAAAAAATATAGCATAAATAACTATTATTTACAACTTTAACGATATACTATCTTTTATCTTTGTATTGAAAAAAAAAGAATTTCTAATCAAATAAAACACAAATCAATAATCAAATATTATTCTATTTAAAACATTTATTATGATATTTGTATTATGGATTGGGTATTAGAGTCATAATTTTTTTAAGAAAACATAAAAAGTTAAAAAGTTAATATAACGAAACTTAAATTTTATGATTTTAAAGATGCAAAAATATAACATCCAATTTAAAATAGAAAATAATAGAAAACAATAAATATTTTAACATTTTTTCCACCCTCTTATCTGACTTTCCATGGATATCCTAGGAAAAAAACAGGAAGAAAAAGAAATAAGAAAAAATGTAATGTTTTTCTTGGTTATATAAAAGCCATCTATCTCATAAAGAAAAAAGTTCAAAGTATGCCCTAAAATATTGTCATACATTTAAATTTGAAGCATTTTGGATATGTTCCAACAATTTTTTGGGTGAAAAACCAAAATACCCACCAGAACAAATGCCCAAAATGCCAATAGGCGGAAGTGTGCATCCAAAATACCCGTTGAACACGCATTCTAGACATGCGTATGCACTTTTTAAAAAAAAAACAAAGAACACGCATTACAGGAATGCGTATTCACTTTTGTAATTTAGTGAATACGCATTTTTGGAATGCGTATCTCTTTAATTTTTTTAAATACGCATGTATGTGATGCGTATTCTTTGTTATTTTTTAAAAACTTTAATACGCATGTCCTGAATGCGTAATCAGTGTGTATTTTGGGAGGAACGTACCGCCAACAGGTATTTTAGACGGTTGAAACTGGAAAGTAGTGTATTTTGGGCATTTTTTCCAATTTTTTTATGGTGCCCAAAACTATTTGTTTTATGTACCTCATTTTGAAAACCACTATGCATGCTTATTTCATTTATTTTAATAAGTAAAATTTTCTCTCATTTTCTATTCTCATCATTTCTTTTCCCTTTAATCATAATATTAATTTTATAATAAGGCACAATTATCACGCTGTGGGACACTATATTTTATTATATTTATAAAACAATTAATGAAATATTGTTGGACTTATTCTCTTTTAACTTACCTAAATAAATACTTCCCGCAAGGTTGTAACTTAGAATATGTACTCACAGAACAAATCAGAAAATAATTTTTTAGTTTTTATATATGCATCAAATTGTTTTTGTTCGAAATTTATTATAAATGTGTGAAAATTTGAAATTTAACGACAATATACCATTTTTTATTATATATACAGTTTTTTTTAATAAATTTTCTCATTAAAGTTAAAAATAAAAACGGACTTTTGATCCCGAGCGAAAGTCAACCCCCAGTACTAGAGTCAATCAAGTTATGACCATTTTTTTTACAAAATCGTTTTTGGACATGATTACTCAGAAATCGGATCGCATTAAGGTTCAAAAACGAGTACTCGTACCGATCGAATTACTGATTTTTAGAATATTGACATTCCGAAAAGACACTTCTCATTCTCTCAATTAATGATATATTTTTAATTTAGTTCACATATCAATATCAATGACTAGACCTGGCAAAATAGGTCGGTATCTGAATAACCGAACCGAAATTCATGAAATCGAGATCCGATCTGACATCTGAATCATTCAATCCGATAATTATCCGAAAATTGATTTAAACCGATCCGAAAATACCCGAACCTTAAATTTAACCGAAAATGAACCGAAATACAAGATTCGATTATAACTTGAACCGATTAAAACCGAATAATATATTTTCGCACCGAATATGACCCAAAATAAGCAAAATTTATACTTTAAACAATTTTTTGTTTATGATATCATACTTATTTAATCATATTATTTTGTAAAAGTACATTATATAACATTAAAATTACTAAATTAAATAAAAAGATATTTTTAAAATCTCAAAAATTGAAAAAAAAATTATGATCCAAAAATATTCTAACCGAATTTAATTCCGAACATAATTTTGTCCGATCTTAATCCGAATTTTATCTGATTTTAATCTGAATTAAACTCCAACTGAATCACGTCCTATCCGATTCGAATGGTCTTCAAATATATCATAATCCGAAAGTAAATCCGATCTCAAATTGATCTGATCCGAAAACGAACCGGTAATCCGAATTATCAGGTCTATTAATGACAATAACATTAATGACACTCTTATCTCTTATACGTAATTTAATTAAAATATGAAACTAATGATTGAAATTCAAGAACCTAATTAAAATAAAGACCTTGATTTTGTTTTGGCCGTCTAGTCTATACAGAGGGTCCTTTATATATGCTATTACCCATTTTTATTTATTTGCCACCCTTTTATCATTAATTTTATCATTATTATTATTAATTTTTGCATTAAATTTTTAATTTTTCCAATCTTAAAATTATTAAATTTTATATTTCATATATATATAAATGTATATTTCACTATAATTTTGTTATAATATGTTTTCAAACCTTATTCATAATTTTTGCAATAAAATATACAATATTTTAACAATATATTTAATTTCCATTTAATCTCTTTAAAACTTATAATTACTACTCCCTCCGTCCCAATATACGTTTCATCTTTTGATTTTCGGTACTGTTCACGGTAAGCGATTGACTATTAATTTACGTCTAATCTATAATATCAAACATAATCATGAGTGATCTCGTTGGATTCGTATTTATCAGTACTTTAATACAGTGAAATTTTTATATTTAATACTAATACGAATTTAAAGATATTAATGATCAAAAGTGTGCATTGGTAAACGTGTCCAACACAAATAGGAAACGTTTTTAGGGACGGAAGGAGTAATAATAATTCTAAAATTACATATATGCCCCTGACGAACAACCACTGTATCTACCTTATGCCAATTATATATACTAGCCTATATAACCCGTGCGATGCACGGGCTAATTATAACATTTGCAATTTTTTTATATTATTATTTTATATAAAGTAATAAAAATAATAAGTGTGTAAGTGTACTATTACGCGGCGCGTATGTATTTCCAATTATTGGATATTGAGATTAATGAAATTCAAATATTTACGTATTATTTTATATACATCATATTATTGAAGGGTTCAAAATTTATATAATTAAAATCTTAAAATGTCCTCCTATTACAATTTATACGTCGCTTTGCTGCGCCGCTCCAGAGCCTATAAGTAATTAGGAGACTTAAATATGAGTGGTATACGTAGATGACTTGGTATTATGTTTTTAAAATATTATTTTTAAAATTTTTCTTGATTTATTAATTTTTTTGATATATTATAATTTGAATTACTAAAACTAATTTTGAAAGTATTTGATTCCCTACAAAAGAGGTAAAAGAGAAGTTGAGTGCAATTAGAAATTTAGTTGGATAATAATTCATAGAGTTTGTAATTATATTAGATACATGATTTAATTTTTTTAATAAAATTATATTTGTTTAAACTTTATTTTGAAAGATGTTAACATAGATGTTACCAACAAATCAAACGTTTGAAGCTTATAATAAACGGTTTTTCTGTTGTGTGCCTATGGACATACAATAAACACAAACTTTTATAAATTTAACTTGTTTTGATTGACCAATACTTCTCAATGATGATTGACCCCTGTATTTACAACAAATACACCAATCAAAACATTTCAAACTTTATAATTTTAGTGCTTAGCATGTGCCCACGGGCACACACTAACAAACCCCATAATAATATAGTATATCGATGATATAATTGTTTTAGCCCGCTAGTTTAATTTAAAAGAACATATTTATTTTGTTTTATTTTACCTCATACTAGAGATGCACAAAAAACTCGGGCCCGAAAATCTGGTCCGGCCCGATCCGATCAAAGCCCGGTCAGGTCCGGCCCGGTCCCGGCCCGGGCTTCGGGCCTCGACGGGCCCTATATTTTTAGGCAAAGCCCGGTCCGGTTCGGCCCGGTTAAAAGCCCGGGTTCGGCCCGGCCCGGCCTGATTAAAAGTCCGAAAAAGCCCGGTTATAATCTGATTATTCTAATATATTTTCTTATATATTTATAAATTCACATTTACTATAAAGATAAATAATACTTTAAACACATATATATTTACATATTTGTGATTAATAATATTATTTATATACTTCGTTGCATAAATAATGAAAGAAGATATAATAAATACACTGTATATATTTGGATATCATTGTTATCATAACAATGATAAAATATATTATATAAACATGTTTATTTTTTGCCGAACTTAAATGTTTTCAACGAAGTGATGTTTTCATAAAAATATTCCATTTAAACTAATACATTTTTACGATGATATAGTTGCTAACACATGTATTGTTCAGAATCTCTAATAATACTCGAGCCGATTTAAATTAGAAAAAACCCCGGCCCGTTCCGATCCGGCCCGAAAAAAGCCCGGTTAGGCCCGTCTCGAGGGCCCAAACGGGTTTTGACATTTCCGGAAAACCCGGCCCAGCCCGGTCAAAGTCAAAGCTCGAAAAGTCCGGACCAGTCAAAGTCCGGGATTTTTAAGGCCCAGTCAAATCCGGCCCGGTGGGCCTTTTGTGCATCTCTACCTCATACCCATAATATAAATTAATTTTATTTTAGTTCGCTAGATCTATTAATACCGATCAACTGATAATTTATTAGCTTCATTTAATTTGGATTTAGCCCACCAATTTTGTTTTAGTCCAATTCCGACCCATTGTACATAATAGTAAAAAGTCTATGGTGGCATACAACCGTTTCTACTTGATTTCTCTGTCTATAAATGCATGTTTTCATTTTCACAAATTTCATTTCACAACCAAAAAGCAATCTATCAAAATGAGCTGGTGGAAGTTAGCTGCAGTTGGCGCTGCAAGGGTAATCCTCTGATGCAGATACTTTTGTATTATCTCATTTTTCAAAAAAAAATCTTACTTTCGAAAAAAATAGGTAAATCGGAACTTTTTTAAGTTAGCGTAAGAGAAATGATAGAGTTCTTAAACCGTTTCAAATCTTGAGCTGTGATTATATTATTCATTAGGTAAATTGGAACTTTTTTTAAGTTAGTGTAAAAGAAATTATAGAGTTCTCAAACCGTTTCAAACCTTGAGCTGTGATTATATTATTCATTCATTTATGCTTATTTTTTAGATCTTTTTCGGGATATGTAGCATTCTTCTGACCGTAATAAGCAGTATGGCCAAACAGAGACATTCATTTATATTATTGTTTGTTTGAGCTGGAGCTCGAGTTCGTTAATGAGCTGAGCCGAACGAGCTTTTAACGAGCCGAAGCTTGTTCAGCTTGATTCATGAACGGCCTACATTTATGTTTATGCATGCTTTTGTTCTAACTGTTCCATCTTTTGTTTGTGCATTACTGACTTACTCCTTTGAATGCTTACTTTAGAAACCTCTGAATCAAGGTTTGAGCAATGAAAATGTGGCCCTGGTTGTAGGAATTACAGGCATTTCAGGCAACAGTCTGGCTGAGATTCTCCCTCGCCCTGACACTCCCGGAGGCCCCTGGAAAGTCTATGGCGTTGCTCGTCGTCCGAGACCGTTATGGGATGCAAGCCACCCTGTTGAGTACATCCAGTGTGACATTTCCAATGCAGAAGAAACTGAAAGCAGACTCTCCCCCCTCAAAGATGTGACTCACCTCTTTTATGCCACTTGGACTAATACACATGATGCAGATGAAAATTGCGAAATCAATGCTAAAATGTTTAGAAATGTGTTGAATTGTGTGTTTTCAAATGCACCAAAACTGCAACATGTTTGTTTGCAAACTGGGATAAAGCATTATTTTGGCGGTTTTGAAGCTTTTGGGACAGCAGCACATGATCCTCCGTATACCGAAGATCTTCCAAGGCTAGATGCTCCAAACTTTTACTATAATCAAGAGGATATCTTGTCTGAATATGTAGCCAAAAAAGATGGCCTGACTTGGTCAGTCCATAGGCCTGGAGTTATATTTGGTTTTTCGCCTTACAGTATGACAAATATTATATGTACTATCTGTGTTTATGCTGCAATATGCAAACATGAGGGTGCAGTTCTGAGGTTTCCAGGGACTAAGGAATCTTGGAGTAGCTATTCAGTAGCCTCGGATGCTGACTTGATTGCTGAGCAAGAGATATGGGCTGCAGTGGATCCAAACGCAAAAAATGAAGCGTTTAATTGCAGTAATGGAGATGTGTTCAAGTGGAAGCATTTCTGGAAGGTGCTGGCAGAGCGATTTGAGGTGGAATGCGGAGAATTTGAAGACGGAGATAGGTTGACACTACTGGAGTTGATGAAGGATAAAGGGAGTGTGTGGGATGAGATTGTAAAACAACACAAACTGGTGCCTACTAAACTTGAAGATATTGGAAGTTGGTCACATATTGATTACCTTCTTGGCATTGAGAATCCTTTAGATACTATGAACAAGAGCAAGGAGCATGGATTCTTTGGTTATAGGAATACCAAATCCTCATTCATTTCTATTATTGAGAAGTTGAAAGTTTCCAAATTTGTTCCTTAGTTTGGAAATGGTTTTGGTTGTTTCATGTTGAATGTGTTTACATTTGTGTTGTCTTGACAATGTCTAGTACATTGAATAAACTACAAAATAATGAAATAAAACTTTACCTTTGCATAACGTATTTCATCTGCCAACTGCCTGACTATCAAACTTTTCTAAATGTTTCGGTTCTTATATAATTTTTTCAAAAATGTTTAAAAAGAGTTTGACGGACGACAACTATGACCATGATTATCAAAATCAAGATTTTTTTGATAATACAAATTTACAGTTACATGCTAGTCACATCAAATGGAAGCAATTTTACAGAGTCTTCACCAGTTTGATATCTCATCTTCAGCAAAAGCATAAAGGAAACTTACTAGCCTGTACTTAACTAATGACCAGAGTGCGATTAGATAGCTCAACTGGTAAGAGCTTATCTCTCTGGTCCTCTCGCTTATCCCCAAATTTATTGGAACACATACTAATTTGTAAGACATCTGAGCCTAATTATTTAAATAAGTGACTATGAACATACCCTTGCTTTATACATCTACACTCCACAACTATTTCTTCAAGCAACTGTTTGGCATAGAAATTCCAGTAGTTGTTCCTCCGCTATTTTTACAAGTTGATCGGGCATCTGTATTCATATAACTGAGTTTTACGTCCTGCAATTTGATCCCCGTGCACGGACGAGTAGGACTGCAATCAAAAGCCACTGCAACTTTGCTAGCCGACGTGCCTTGGACATTTTTATACGTCACTCCTGTTATCTTTACCCCTGAAGTCTGTGGTAAGGACAAATAATTTAACGTTACAAAGCGAAAGAAAAACTTAAAGTTCTGATCCTGGATCCTTTCAGTTTCAGGTAATTATTTTTCAAGTTTCAGGTACCTGACGAGGACAACCCTGATTGTTGGGGCAGTAGTTCTGGTCGATGATGATAGGATTCTCAACATTTCTCATTTGAATATTTTGATATAAAACGTTTCTAACAAAGGAATTTGTCGGCCAAGCCCATGATTTGATTCGTAGGCCATTGTCTGAGCCTGTGAATGCCGAGTTTATCAATGTGATATTCTGCACGCCAGCTTCTTTCGCCATTTTTCCCAAACTTCCAATGCTGTAGAAGTAATATAGAAGCCATAATTAACCAAAGTTATGTTAACTAGTAAATAATTATGGGGTTCGGTCATGGTAAACTATTGTTGCAGCATATCATATCCGTGTTCAGTAGGTTTTTTGACGTGCATACCCGGGGACCATCATTATAACAGTGCATATACAACCTTCATTTTTTTTGTAAAGAATACGTGATATGTGTATTCAGTTTTTGGAAAACAAGAAATACGCATGGTCATGCGTATCCTTTACAAATTTTTAAAACACAAAATTCGCATGTTGTACATGCGTAATTTGGACACTCCGTCCCTCCAAATGGTATTTTGGGCACCACTCCCCCAAATGATGGGTATTTTGGTTTTTACTCTTATATTAAACTAGTCTACCCAGGGTCTTTTATATATGTTGTTATCAATTTTTATTTATTTGCCACCCTTTTACCATTAATTTTTATTATTATTATTATTTATAATTTTTGCAATAAATTTTTCATTTTTCCAATCTTAAAATTATTAATATATATATATATATATATGTATGTATATTTCACCCTAATTTTGTTATAGTATATTTTTAAACCTTATTCTTAATTTTTCGCAATAAAATATACAATTAAAAAATATATTTAATCTCTTTAAAATTTATAATTACTAATAATAATTCTAAAATTACAGATATACTCCTAACGTACAAATCACTTTATTATGTATATATATGTATAAATATATATACTAGATTAAAACTCGTGTGATGCACGGATCACACATATCTTCTTTAATATTATATAATTTAAAAAAAAATTGAATTCAATTCTTAATTTTGTTCATTTAAAATTTTAAATAATATAACTTTATAATAATTATATTAGTAGACGTATATGTTCATAACTTTTTAGAACATTTAAACTTATTTAAAGTGATAACATTGGTAAAAGAGGAAATGTTATTATAACGAAATTATTATTTTATTGAGAGTAAAAATATTATGTCTTCATTATGTTGGGACCTTAAAAAATATTATTTTAGCATGGTGATTATTTAATCGATTAATTATAATTCTATAAAAGATATTTGAAAAAGATAATATTACTAATTGAACAATATAGTTTTATTAATAACTCTATGTGTATTTTTTTAAAAAAATATTTATGTTTTAATTAAAATTTGATATTTTAGTTCACATCAATTGAATACGAATTATATTTAGTCTAATATTAATTTGATTTATCTCGGATCAGTGATTTTCATTATTTTATTTTAACTCGATACTCAATACACCGACCAAATCAAATAATTATTTTTAGTTTAATTTTATTTTTTTAAAACTTTGGATCAATAAGATAATTTTATTGTAGACTGAATAATTAGTATATATGATTTTATTTTTGTTGTTGAATTGTATTTTTATTTTAATTTTGTGTTAGTCGGAATCAATTGTATAATGTACTTTTTTATCCTGAATAAGTAAAATACATTATTTTGTTTATCTAAGTTCATTAGTATAATTTTTTTAGGAGGATTGATAGTATTATGATTTTATCTTAACTCGATTCGCATGATATATCAACTAAATCTTAATAATAATATATAGTTTGCTTAAATTTAATTTAGCCCGAAGTAACAAATTAGAATAATATAGAACTCGATATGAATTAAAACATAAATTGGTAGAAGAAGTTGAATTTAAAATAAATTATAATGATATAGAGTTCGATATACAATAGAATTGAAATTGGTAAAGCAATAAAGGAAGTTGACTTGAATATCAATTAGAATTAAAATTGATCGATCCAATAATTAGAATTAGAATAATTAAGTAAGGGTAATTAAGTAATTTCATCAAGTACCGACCGACCGACTACCAAACTTTTATTGTTTCGTCTATTATAATATACTAGCTTAAAACCAGTGCGATGCACGCACTGTACAGATTTTTTTTAATATTACATAATTTTAAAAAAAATACTTGAATTCAATTCTTAATTTTGTTCATTTAAATCTTTAAATGATATGACTTCATGATAATTATATAAGCAAACATATATGTTCATAACTTTTTAGAATATTTAAACTTATTTAAAGTGATAACATGGTAAGGGGGAATATTATTATAATGAAATTATTATTTTATTGAGAGTGAAAATATAATGTCTCCATTATGTTGGTAACTTAAAAAAACTATTATTTTAGCATGATGATTATTTAATCAATTAACTATAACTCTAACGATATAGTTTTATTGAAAATTTTAAGTATTTTTTTTAAAAATATGTCTTAAATAAAATTAGATTTTTTATTTCACATGAATAGGATAGGAATTATACTGGGTCTAATATTAATTTGATTTATCTCGGATCAGTGATTTACATTATTTTATTTTATCCCGATGCCCAATACACTGACCAAATCAAATTAATTATTTTTAGTTTAATTTTAATTTTTTTTAATTCCGGATCAATAAGATAATTTTATTTTAGACTGAATAATTAGTATATATGTTTTTTTGTTGATCGAATTGTATTTTTATTTTAATTTTGTTTTAGTGTGAATCAATTGTATAATGTATTTTTTAATCCTCGATAAATAAAATATATTATTTTGTTTTTTCCAAATTTATTAGTATAATTTTTTTAGGATGATTGATAGTATTATTAATTTATCTTAACCCGAGTCACATTATCTATCAAGCAAATCTTAGGAATTATATTTAGTTTGTTTATATTTAATTTAGCCCGAAATAACAAATTAGAATGATATAGAACTCCATATGAATTAAAACTTAAATTGGTAGAAGAAGTTGAATTTAATATAAATTATAGAGATATAGAGTTCGATATAAAATAGAATTAAAATTGGTAAAGTAATAGAGAAAGTTGACTTCAATATCAATAAGAATTAGAATTAGAATTGATCGACCCAATAATTAGAATTAGAACAATTAAGTAAGGGCAATTAAGTACTTTCATTAAGTACCGCCCGACCGACTACCGAACTTTTAATGTTTCGTCTATTATAATATAGGATAGACTAGTTTAAATCCCGTGCGATGCACGGGTTTCCGTTAATATTTAAAATATAGTTTTAAAATATTTATATAAATATAGAATAATTATAAATTTATAATAAAAATAATAGGATAACGTGTGTGGTCGCAATTTAGTAGGATAAGTATACTATATCTAGTCGTTTAAAAAATTAGTAGTTTAGTAGATATATAACACTATTTATTTATTTTTTAATAATAGGATAAGTTGTGATTGTAATGTTTATTAGGATAAGTAGACTATGTTTGTAGTAGTTTAACGGATATATAACACTATTTATTTAATTTTTTAAATAACCAAAATTGAGAGATAACAATTAATTGTTTTTATTAATATATATTATAAATTATAATATTAATACATTGTTGGCATTCAAAACTTATACCACAATAATAATAATTTTTAAGACCATATCTAACGTTTCTCATCAATTTAATCCGAGGCTGAGAATGGAGTAACTAGAGGACCAACAATCAAAATTTCAATTTTTCGTCTTTAATATAATAATATAGATAATATATATAGATAGATAGTATAGAAGATAAATAGATAATCAACATATATTAAAAAGAATTATGCATAATATTTTTAGAGAAAGTTTTTTTTTTTGAGGAAAATAAAAAAGAACATGTTTTACTTAAAAAATGTATAGATTAAAAATATTTGTATAAAATATTTGTAGAGAAAAAAGTTGTTTTAGTTGGTGAAAATAAAAAAAGACAACGTATTTTACTTATAAAGATAATTGGTTAGATATTAATTAAGTAAGTGCAATTGAGTAATTTTTTTTAATAAAGGGAAATTATGTGATTGAAGGAAGGACCATAAAATTTCGTATTTAATATAATAATATAGATAAATAAATAATTCGACTTCAAAAATCAAATTATTATTTTTATTTTGTTTATGTAATTGAATTGTAAGATAATGCTTATTTTATGTATATTTGTCTTTATATTAATAGTAAAAATTATATAAAACAAATATTTTTTTTACGGTGGACCCGTACAAAATATATTCGCGACAACTATTGGTTAGTAGGGGTGAACGCGGGTCGGATTGGCCGGGTTAGAGGTAATAAATCGAACCAACCCAATTAATTCGGTTTAAAAAAAATGAATCCGTTAACAAAAAAATTATTGTCAATCAAACCCTACCCTTTAAAAATTGAGTGGGGGTGGGTCGGGTTGGTTTGGGTTAAAACTTGAATAAAATTACTTAAATATATTTAGGATTCAAAATTACAAATAAATTTAATCAAAATTGAAGTATACCCCATAGTTTAATAGAAGATAAATATTATTGGATATTATACATACTGTGTACTCTTCTAGTTTAAAATAAATAACTTACGGTGTGTTATGCGTAAAAAAATAATTTTATTTCAAATATATTATTTATTATAATAAATATATAAATTAAAATTTCAAATAATAATACTATAAATATAAAATCGGGTTAGGTTGGGTTGAGTTGGGTTAGTAAGAATTTAAATTTTTTGAACCTTGACCCAACCTATTATATTCGGGTCAACAAAAAAATTAAACCAATTAAATTTCGAGTTTTGGATAGTTGCGTTCCATCGGCCGAAATAAGGGGTGGGTTGGGTCGGTTTTGCGGTTTAGTCGATTGTTTGTTCACCCCTGTTGATTAGGGCTGCAGATTGTCTTAAACGATGAGATGAGATTGTTGTTGTTGTCAAAGAATAAGGACGATGATGCTAAGTTGTTCTTGTAAAGCAGTTAAAAATTTATGGATTGCTAATGTTAAAGAGCTTAACAAAGTATTTAAGTAAAATAATAATTAAATAAAATAAATAATTAAGTAGCTGAAAAAGTTAATTTATTAGTTATTAGTGATTATAATATTATTATTCTATTTTATTAAATAAACTTATCCGTGATATTTAGAAAAGTTGTTTTAATAGAGAAATAAAAGAAGGTAACGTTTTATTGATGAAAACGATTTTTATTTATTTTTCTATTATGATTCGACTAGTAAGGCTAATAAGACTTTTAAGTAAAATAAGGGTAATTTAATAAATTGAACGTGTACCAAAAAACGGGTACTGTACCAAAACTTTCAATGTTTCGTCTTTTTTATATAATAGTAATAGATGTGTGTGCATGCGTGTGTATAATTGTTTTAGCCCACTAGGTTCATACTGATTAAAAGAACATAGATTTTCTGTTTTATTTTAGCTTGTATCCATAATATAACTTTATTTTGTTTTAGTTAGCTGGGCCTGTTACTACTAATTTTGTTTCAGCCCACCAACTCGGACCCATTGTACGTAATAATAAAACATTATTGTACATAATAATACAAAGTCTGTGGTGGCATATAACCGTTTCTACTTGATTTCTCTGTCTATAAATGCATGTTTTCATTTTAACAAATTTCACAACCAAAAAAACAATCTATCGAAATGAGCTGGTGGCAGTTAGCTGCAGTTGGCGCTGCAAGGGTAATCCTCTGATGCATGCAGATACTTTTGTATTATCTCATTTTTCACAAAAAAAATCTTAGTTTCGAAAAAAGTTAGTGTCAGAGAAATGATAGAGTTCTCGAACCGTTTCAAATCTTGAGCTGTGATTATATTATTCATTCATTTATGTTTGTTTTTGAGATCTTTTTCGAAATACGTAGCATTCTTGTTACCGTAACAAGCAGTATGGCCGAACAGAGACATTCATTTATATTATTGTCTGTTCGAGCTCGAGCTCGTGCTACGAGCTCGTTAACGAGCCGAGCCGAACGAGCTCTTAACGAGCCGAGCTCGAGCTCGTTCACGAATTCGTGAACAGCCCTGCATACATGCATGCTTTTGTTCTAATTGTTCCATATTTTGTTTGTGCATTTAACAAAAATAGCTATTCTGAAAAAAATGGCCAATTTTGACCGATCGAATACTCCACTGTCAGTTGGGTATCCCAATTTGTATAAGATACTCCACTGGTAGTTGGGTATTTCATATATAGGATACTCCACTGCCAGTTGGGTATCTTATATAAAGTTGATACTCCATTGACAGTTGGGTATCCCATCGGCCAAAGTTGACCAACTTTTCAGAAATTGGTTATTTTTGTCAATTTTGTGTAAAAATAGGCTAAATTTGTCCTTCACCCATATAATAATAAGGTATTGAACTTATGACGGAAATCAAAATTATCGTCGTAAATTAAAGCCGACGTCGTTCTTCTGCGCAGCTGATTCCAGTTTTTTATTCAATTGGTGATAGTTTTAATAATAAAATAATTAACTTGCGACATAATTTATTTTTCGTCGTTAATAATTACGACGAAATAAATTTTCCGTCGTAAGTTAGGCACACAAAAAAAACCGTCGTCCGTCGCAAAAGCCCTGATTTTTTGTAGTGATTGTTGAGTTTGTATAGAGTGATTTTGACTGAAAATTATAGAAAACATAGCTGATTTGACCATGAATTGGCTTGGACGGAAAATGAAAGGTCACCGGAACGGTGCAGGTTTCTGGGCTGCCCAGATTCCGGCAACACTTTCTTCTTTTTCCGATTGTTTTAACGGAAAAAAGTCAAACTTAACGAAATAATGTAGAATTTAATATAAAAGTAACGTTAGTAGAAAAAAAAATGTAAGTTGGGTGGTAGGTTTCAAAAGAAATAAATAATTGAGCCATAACAACATTGATTTCCTCGACTCACTCTATTGTAGGGTAACTCTAAATAACTCCTCTTAGATTAATCATGTGGGCTGCTCTTCTTTTGGGTGCTGCTCCCAATTTTCTGGGATATGGTGGTGTGGCCTCTTGCTGGAGGACCACCTGTGAGTTGAGTTGATTTGAGATGATGGAAGAGTTTACATGTTTTACATTCTGTGTTTATTGTTTGCATTTTTTTCCTTCTTACGTTTCATTGTTTTACTTCTTAATATTTTTCTTTTATAATTTTCAAAATTAATTTAACTTTTTGAGGCACTGTGCAATAGAAAGTCAAACCCAACCTTTTTTTTTGGAATTTTATACAAATTAATATTTGGTATTTTTTTGGTATTTGAATAAATAATTTTAATATTTGGAATGGGAACCTTGTTAATTTACTCTATACTATAGATGGCTAAATCATAGCATTCTCATGGATTTCATAGGATTTTCGGTGCATATTAAGAGTGTGATTAATGGGAGAAGAACAAAGACATGATCGCGTCAAGTACTGCTTGATCATGCTGTTGAGAATATCTGATGGCATGCTCACGCCGTTGGATTGCATGAACGTGCCAAAACTGCAAAATACAATAGTGATTATTGAGGACAAGATGGGAGATATTGCATGAACGTGCCAAAACTGCAAAATACAATAGTGATTTTCGTTTTAGGATTTTCTATTTTTATATAAACAATCTTATGATGTAACATATGAATAATCTTTTATTGAAATTAAAATCCTAGAAAATTTTCTCTTCTTTCTTTCTTGTGTATTCAATAATAAAACCTTTCTACATTCAAAATCTGCATTGTGAATTTAAGGTTTTAAAGGATTTGGAGAGTATTTGCGAGTATTAGCGCTTGCTTATCCTAATCAATATGAAACTAAAGTTTCAGGTTCTAGTGCTCCACCCCAATCTCTAATCAATTGAAATGTCAAAAATTTTGAATGAACCAGCTACTCTAACAGCAAAAAAGTCAAATTTTATTTATGAGAAATACCAGCTACTTTTCTGCCCATGAATCCATGATGATAATACCCATGCATGCATTTACCATTTCAAAGTGACGTGACTTCTTTTTTATAGTCTGCAGAGGGGAGGAGAGGTTTCTGAAATTATCAAGTTACTCCTTTGGAATCATCTGTCTGCAGCTTATTATCAAGTTAGAAGCCTTTGAGTACATGACTAGAAGATGAGACCTTCCTTTCTTTGACATCGTCAGTTCTTTGCATTTGGTCGTCATTTAGCTATTTAAAATGTCTTGTTTCACTTTTGATGGTCAAACTGACTCAACTTTGACCGTAAATAAAAATTTATTTTTTTATTATTCTGAAAAACTGAAAAATACATTTTAATGTAGATTAAACATACTTTCTGATAACTTAATTTTTATAAATATTTTTGATAACATATTATGTGAACTTTTTGGTCAATATTCGGTCAATTTGACCGCAAAAAGTCAAACAAGACAGATAAATTGAGACAGAGGTAGTAGCTTATTTACAAATCTAACCAAGAAGTTCTTTTTATCTTTTTATTTGAAGATAAAATAATTTTTAATCAATAAAACAAAAATCAATAATCAAATATCGTTTTACTTGACGCGGAAACTTCACTTCAATATCAATTAGAATTAAAAATGACATACTGTCACAGCCAGAGGTTGTATACAGTTCAACTTCTTGGAAAAAATCTATAATTATTGAAAGATAATAATTATTTCAACAATTTTGTTTCCATACCCTTATCGGAATTTGAATGTACACCAATCAAATACCCTATTGTTTTGAAGAATTTTCTAACTGTCTCTAAGCACACAACAAGCTAGAAATTTATAATCTTAAAGTCATTTTAATTGGTTCCTTGCACCAAAAATACACCAATCAGGATTATTTCGCGTTTAATGTGTGTCATGGGTACATGATAAATAAAGGGTGATGAACAAAAATAACCAGTTTTTTAAAATTTTTGACAAAAATAACCGGTTTTCAATTTATGGCCAATAATGGCCGACGAAATACGTATTTGTGGATGGTGTAATACATGACACGCATAACATGGTGGAGTATTAGGGTATTATGATACTAATAAGGAGACCTGAAAAGTCGCCACGAAGGAAAGGACACCAGGACGAGAGTGACATCATGTCCCCACAACTTTTTCTACTTCTGAGTTTATTTATTTTGCAAGTAGTAGGCACTAATTCTAACACCCAGTAACCCACTGAACACGATAGGCATTTGTTGATTAAGTATTTGATCGGCTATAGTTGACCATTTATTTGAAAGCAGGCATTTATGTTAATAATCTTAAAAAATGAGTTATTTTTGTCAATTTTTCATAAATAAACCGTGTTTTCAAAGACATATTTGTTTTACAATTTTCAAAGATGTGCCCACTTTCAATCTCATTTTTTTAAACAAATCCGTTCTCACACAAAACTTTTTTTTAGAATTATAAACTTCTTTTTAATATTAAGGGGAGTCGAACACCTCCGGTATTACATGACAATTAGCATTTTATCCGTATTACGCATCAATATTTTTTTAATAAAATTTTATTAAAACGATTACATATATCATTGAAAATATGAGATGAAATCAACGTGTTTGTATATTACAAATTAGTAGATTTCTTTTTTATTAAAAAAATATATCATATAATACAAAAATAGAATATTTTTAGTAAAAAGGAAAATTTCCCAATTTTCCCCGTTTGAGGGCGAGGAATGTCTGAATTTTTGTCACCAAGTTCACTAACACCCCGTTTGGTATTTGACATCGTCAGTTCTTTGCATTTGGTCGTCATTTAGCTATTTAAAATGTCTTGTTTCACTTTTGATGGTCAAACTGACTCAACTTTGACCGTAAATAAAATTTATTTTTTTATTATTCTGAAAAACTGAAAAATACATTTTAATGTAGATTAAACATACTTTCTGATAACTTAATTTTTATAAATATTTTTGATAACATATTATGTGAACTTTTTGGTCAAAATTCGGTCAATTTGACCGCAAAAAGTCAAACAAGACAGATAAATTGGGACAGAGGTAGTAGCTTATTTACAAATCTAACCAAGAAGTTCTTTTTATCTTTGTATTTGAAAATAAAATAACTTTTAATCAATAAAACAAATATCAATAATCAAATATCATTTTACTTGACGCGGAAACTTCACTTCAATATCAATTAGAATTAAAAATGACTTACTGAGCAATCGGAAACTAACATATTTAGTTCACCTTCTTGGAAAAAATCTATAATTATTGAAAGAAAATAATTATTTCAACAATTTTTTTTCCATACTCTTATCGGAATTTGAATGTACACCAATCAAGGAAGAAAAAAGGTAAGCAAAAATGAATTTTGTTGTTGACCTGTTAATTATATAAAAGCCATCGTGTGATCAAATACCCTATTGTTTAGAAGAATTTTCTAACTGTCTGTGAGCACCCAACAAGCGAGAAATTTATAAACTTAAGTCATTTTAATTGGTTCCTTGCACAAAAAATACACCAATCGGGATCATAAATTTTGTGTTTAATGTGTGTCGTGGGTACATGATAAATAAACCGTGTTCTCAAAGACATATTTGTTTTAAAATTTTCAAAGATGTGCCCATTTGAATCTCAATTTTTTTTTAAACAAATCCGTTCTCACAGAAAAACTTTTTTTTTACAATTATAAACTTCTTTTTAATATTAAGGGGAGCCGAACACCTCCGATATTATGTGACAATTAGCATTTTATTCGTGTTACGCATCGATATTTTTTTAATAAAATTTTATTAAAACGATCACTTATATCATTGAAAATATGAGATGAAATTAATGTGTTTGTATATTACAAATTAGTAGATTACTTTTTTATTAAAAAAATATATCATATAATACAAAAATAGAATATTTTTAGTAAAAAGGAAAATTTCCCAATGTTCCCCGTTTGAGGGCGAGGACTGTCTGAATTTTTGTCACCAAGTTCACTAAGGTCCCGTTTGGTATTGCTGTTTCAGACAGTTATAACAGTTTTTGCCCATAATGGGTGCTTGTTAAATTTTAAAAGTTGCCGTCTGTAAAAGAGTTTTTGGGCTAAAAACTGTTGTTAGCAAAAGTATGTTTGTTCATGCTTTTGAAAAAAACTGTTTTCACTTTTTAGGAAGTAGCTATCAGTTTCACTATCAAACCTTCTCAAAAATATTATTTTTATATATTATATCTCAAAATATGCGTAAATTAAAAAAAATTATCAACCAGTAATCTAATTTTGCACTTTTTCTCATAGCACAACAATTTTTAACAGCACTACCACACAGAGTCTAAGTTCAGCGAGTAAACCAACTGGTCTTAGTTTTTGTCTGAATTTGACTTTTATAGGTGTATTTTTTATTTTTAAAATATTTAATAAAAGAAATTGTTGAATATAAGATTATGTTAGCATAAGATTATGTCGCAATCGTACTTTCCTCTAGGGTTTTATATCTTCGTCTTACACCTTTATTTATGTTGTGTTTAATTGAAGAGAAAATAATGTCCAAAATAAGTAAAATAATGAACAATAATAACAGTTTGGAAAGAAGAATTGAAAAATAAATATATAAAGTGAGGGTGCTTGAACTTTGATTTCGAATTCATTTCTTTCATCCCGTTTTTATTAATTCAATCGAACACAATATTAGGGCCGAGTATTCGGTCGATTCGGTTCGGACCGGACCAAACCGAATAAACCGAAAAACTGAATTACCTTTTTTTCTTGGACCGGACCGGATCGAAATTGTAATATAGACCGGACTTGACCGAACCAAAATAATTCAGTTCGGTCCGGTTTTGGACCGAATAGATCGAATATCTTTCAAAAATAAAATTATATTGAAAATTTAAACCGAAAATTATAAAATCTAAAATATAATTAAAGTAAGGTGATATATATAGTACTAAGAGTAGTAAATGGGTTCAAAACTTGTCAAACCTCTTAAACTTTAATCTTGTTGTACCACTTATTGCTCTAAAGTTTCAATACAGAATCTAGCTTTCTGTTTGATATAATATATGGATTTGCAAATGAACAAGTAGGTTCAAAGTTGGGGATCATTCATAGTCTCGTCTTTTGACGTGTTAATTTCTGTGTCTCACCTAATGGTGTGTTATATCTTTCTCTAATAATTTTCATTTCATCGGTTCTCAATCTCTGTCTCGTTTCTTGTTTTATCATGGCAAGCTCCTCCCATGAACGTGAAGTTTTAAGGGCATATGAAAATCTAACAATCAATGATGATGATCAGGAGGGTCTTATTTTGGATGAAGGTCTGGTAGAAACCCTGAACAATGGGTATGACCGCTGTTTGGTTGGAAGCTTCTTGACGAACAGAAAGATAAACTTTGGGGCTATGCAAGAGACATTATCATCTATTTGGAGGCCTGTTAAAGGAGTTTTTATGGAGGAATCAAATTATCCCAACTTGTTTATCTTTAAATTCTTTCATGAGTTAGACATTAAACGGGTCCTTGATGATGGACCATGGACGTTTAATCAACAAGTGTTGCTTCTGAAAAAACTGGACGTCAATGAACAACTGAAAGATGTAAAGCTAACAGATCTGTATATGTGGATACAGATATATGATCTTCCCATTGGTTTTAACTCAGAAATCATATTAAAGTCAATAGGGAATTACATGGGAAAGTTCTTGGAGGTTGATCCAAAGAATTTTAAAGGTCTGGGAAAGAATTATCTCAGAATCAAGGTAGCATTGGATGTTCGAAGACCATTGAAGATTGGCATGAAAATTAAAAAGGCCGGAGGAGATTGGTTATGGATAAATTTCAAATATGAAAGATTGCCTTCTTTTTGTTTTTATTGTGGCCTAATTGGTCATTCGGATAAGTTCTGTGAAGCACTCTTTGATAATCCTCAGCATGGGGAGGAGAGAAAGTTTAGTAGTACGTTGAGAGCCCCGATCAGGAGACAGAGTAATAGCAATGGCAATCAATGGTTCAGGGATGCAAATGGTGGTTACGGTGGTCTTCCGGTTGGAGGAGATGGAAGGGAAGGACAGGTAACAAACTCCCGTGATTCTCGTGTAGTTGAAAGAGAAAGCAGCAATCAGGGATATGCAGTTACTAAATTTGCATCAAATCAGGAGGAGGAGTTTGAGGATATTTTGAAATCAAATGAAGATATCCCTAATAATGAGGGATTAGTTGTATCCAAACAGAAAAGAGCGCGTATAGATAATTTGAATGAAAAAGATATGGGCCTCAATCAAGAGCAAAATATTGGGCTGGACACTATTATGGGAGAATCAGTTTTACAAAAGAACCAAAAAAACTTGTTATTGGCGGGACCTGTGGTGCAGGCCCGCCAGTCACAATGAGTACTCTATTTTGGAACTGTAGAGGCTTGGGCAATCCTCAAACAGTTCAAGTTCTGTTGGACCTAGTCCAAATGAAGAAGCCCATGTTTGTATTTCTGATGGAGACTATGTGTAACAATGATAGAGTAGAGAGTGTGCGAGCGAAGATGAACTATGAAGGGCTGTTCACAGTAGCGGGGCCAGGTCATGGTGGAGGTCTGGCATTGTTTTGGAAGCAAGGGGCTAATATAAAGATTAAAGCATCTTCTCATAATTATATTGATACTGAAGTGCAGTTGGAAAATAATGATCTGTGGAGACTTACATTCTTTTATGGTTTTCCAGAGAGAGCACGACGAAGAGATTCTTGGAATTTGCTGAGAAATTTGGCTGCACAATCATCCCTTCCTTGGGTAATTTTGGGAGATTTTAATGATATTCTTCGTGAAAATGAAAAGAAGGGAAGATGCAAACAACCGACTTGGATGTTAAATGGTTTCAAGGACGCTATTTTTGACTGTGGTGTCTCAGACTTGCCAATAGAGGGCTATCCATTTACATGGGAGAGAAGCAGGGGTACTGAAAGATGTGTGGAAGAAATGCTTGATCGTGTTTTTGTTAATGATGACTGGAGAGAAAGATATCCTACGCATTCTGTTCAAAATCTTGTAGCTCCATCTTCAGACCATTCAGCTCTATACTTTCAAATCAGAATATGGAGACCAGTTGCTCGCAAATCGAGGTTTCGTTTCGAAAACTCATGGTTGAGGGAGAAAAGATGTAGTGAGATAGTGCAGGAATGTTGGCATCAGAGTAGGAATAATAGTATTGAGAAGAGAATTAACCTTTGTGCCCAAGAACTTAAAAATTGGGGGGAAAGTCTTTCAAGAAACTTCAAGGATAGACTGAGTAATTGCAGAGAAAGAATGAACAGGTACAGGGGTGGGATAGATGCATTCTCAGTTCAATGCTACACAGAGGCAATGAAAGAATACTCGAGGGTTTTAAGTCAGCAAGAAGATTTTTGGAAACAAAGGGCAAAGCAGCATTGGCTTAAGGGTGCAGATTGCAATACAAGATACTTTCATGTGTATGCATCGGCTCGAAAGAAGAAGAACCAGATTTCTAAGCTAAAAGATGAGGGTGGTAACTGGTGTGATTGGGAGCATGGCTTAGGAGATTTAATCGGAGAGTATTATGAAAAACTTTTCCAATCAAATGAGGTGGAGCTTGAGGAAGTGCTTGAAGGTGTAAACATGAGAATCAATTCAGAACAGAATGAGATGCTAACTGAAAATTTCTCAGCGGAAGAGGTGAAGAATGCAATCTTTTCTATGCATCCGGACAAAAGCCCTGGTCCTGACGGTATGAATCCAGCCTTCTACCAAAGATTTTGGGATATTATAGGGGATGATATTACTTCTGCTTGCATAAATATTTTATCCACTAATAGTATTCCTGATAGATTGAATGATACTTTAGTTGTGCTCATCCCTAAGAAGAACAGTCCGGATACTATGAATGATTTGAGGCCAATCTCTTTATGCAATGTCATGATGAAAATCATAACAAAAATGTTGGCGAATCGAATGAAGGGGGTGCTTTCATCAATTATTTCGGAGATGCAGAGTGCTTTCATTCCTGGAAGACTCATAACCGATAATGTGATTGCAGCGTTTGAAGTAAATCATTGGATGAAAAGAAAGACCCAAGGCAAAATGGGGTATTCAGCTATGAAAATTGATATGAGCAAGGCGTATGACAGAGTAGAGTGGAAGTTTATTATAGGTATCATGCAGAAATTGGGCTTCTCGAGCAAGTGGATTGAGTGGATTTATATGTGTATGTCTACAGTGCATTATACTTTTTTAGTGTCAGGTCATGATGTTGGTCCAATAAAGCCGAGTCGCGGGTTACGCCAAGGAGACCCTATCTCTCCATATCTTTTTCTGCTCTGTACAGAAGGTCTCTCCACTCTTATTCAGAAGAAACAAGCCAGTGGTGCTCTTCATGGATGCAAAATAGCCAACTCAGCGCCTACGGTTTCTCACCTGCTCTTCGCAGATGATTGCTATCTTTTTTTCAGAGCGACAATAGCTGAAGCTCAGTGCATCAAGGACTGTCTAACCTTGTATGAAAAGGCTACAGGGCAGCAAGTGAATTTTCAGAAGTCAAGCATAAATTTTAGTCGCAATACTGTTAATACTGCTATGGAGGATATAAGTCAGTTACTTCATGTCCCCATTCGTAGTGATGATTCTTATCTGGGTCTCCCAAAGAATGTTGCTGGAAATAAAAGAGAAGTTTTCGGGTATATTAAAGACAAGGTCTGGAATAGAATGCAAAGCTGGAAAGGAAAAACAATTTCACGGGGTGGTAAAGAAATTCTTATCAAATCGGTAATTCAGGCTATTCCTTCTTATGTGTCGAGTATTTTTCTTTTGCCAAATTCCCTCTGCGAAGAAATTGAAAGGCTGATGAATAAGTTTTGGTGGCTCTCAGACATGGAAAAGAGCAATGGCATAAGATGGATGGCGTGGGACAAAATGTGTTTTCCAAAAAAGTTTGGGGGTATGGGCTTCAAAAGAATCAGGGGGTTTAACTTAGCACTGTTAGGGAAGCAGATTTGGAGGATTCTTACGGTTCCGCAGTCGTTTGTTGCTAGATTGTTGAAGGCTAGATACTTTCCTTCTTGCTCTATCCTTAATGCAGGGCTGGGAAGTAATCCTAGTTTTGTCTGGAGAAGCATTCTAGCATCAAAAAATCTTATCGGGATGGGCAGTGTGTTGAAAGTTGGTAATGGGGAGACAATAAATATCTGGGATGACCCATGGATTCCAGAAACTGGTTCAACAAAAATTCTCACACCCATTATGCAAGGTCTGGAAGGAGGAAAGGTTAAAGGGCTTTTTAAAACGGATACGCAGGAATGGGATATCGAAGTTCTGAATGATATCTTCAATCAAGGGGATGTGAGGAGGATTCTACAAATTCCTCTGTCGATCTCAAATCAGGAGGATAGATGGTTGTGGTTAGAAGATGGAAAGGGACAGTATACGGTCAAAAGTGGTTATCGAATTCTCAGTAGTTTGAACCTTCAGATGTCAACTGAAAATGTATCCTTTAGCTGGTTAAAACTCTGGAATCTGGTTATACCTCCAAAAGTAAAAATCTTTATGTGGAGAGTTCTTCATGATTGTCTGCCCACTCTCGAGAATTTAAGGAAGAAATTTGTTGATGTTCAACCTCTCTGCCAAGTTTGTAAGATGGTGATGGAGTCTGTGACTCATGCACTAATAACTTGTCCTTTTTCGGTCAGATGCTGGGAGCTCAGTGGTCTGCATTTAAATTATGATCCTGCCCTTTCTTGTAAAGAAATGATTCTACAATTTTTTGCTTCTTCTCTTACGAAAGATCTGGAAATTTTCTGCTCTATAATGTGGAGCATTTGGAATCACAGGAATTTGACGGTGTGGGAAAACAGATTTAAAGCCCCTTCTCAGGTGAATAATGAGGCAAGTGCTGGTCTGTTTCAATGGCAACAAGCCCAGGTTACTCAGAATAGACAAAGCTCGTGCTTTGAGCGTGAAGGTTTGATGATTTGGCAACCTCCTCCCTCAGGCTGGCTAACTTGTAATGTTGACGCTGCTTTCCTCGGAAATGATGGCAGATGTTCATATGGTTGCATAGTGAGAGATGAGACTGGTGGCTTTGTAGCAGGGCGTGGTGGTCGTCTTACTGGCGCTCTTGATCCGCGAGTGGCAGAAGCACTAGCCTTTAGAGAAGCTCTTTCCTGGCTGAAGAAACTGGATTTGGAGAACGTATACATTGAACTCGACTGTCTCAGTGTTGTTGAAGCAATGCGTACAAAGAGCCAAGATGACTCTTTCTTTGGCTCCATTATTGCTGATTGTTCGGATTATATAAAGGACTTGAGGTCCCATTTTGTTTACTTTATTAGGAGGTCAGCGAATTTAGCAGCTCATTACATGGCTAGAGTAGCTAATTCTATGTCTGATCATGAGGAGTGGTTCACTCCACCCTCTTTTATTATCGATGTACTTGATAAAGATTTGAACTATTAATGAAATTCCGTTTTGATTTCAAAAAAAAAAAAAAAAAATAGTACTAAGAGTGTATAAATACAATGACAAATTAAAAATAATGATTAGAATTTTAAGATATATGTAAAATATACACCCTCCGCCCCTTTCAATTGTTTACATTTTTTAGAGAGTGTCCGACACGCATTTTAAGGTGCATATAAGATATAGTTCTGTAACTTCTTTTTTTACAATTTTATTTTTCTGAATAAAAATTAAAACATTCAACTTTTATTCAGAAAAAGAAAATTATAAAAATAAGTTACATAACTATACTTTTTATTCACCTTAAAATGCGTGTCAGACACTTCATCACAAATGTAAACAATTGGAAAGGAATGAGGGAGTATATAATATAAAATTATAGTATTTATAATTTGATCTAATTCGGTCTATTCGGTCAGGACCAAAATATTTTTTAAAAGAACCGGACCGAACCAAATTTTATTTCGGTCTATTCGGTCCGGACTGAATAGACCGAATTTCTAGAAAAATCAGGACCGAAACGAATCAAATTAGCATCGGTTCAGTTTTGCTCAGTCCTACACAACATTAAGAATTTAAGATTAAGGTTTTCTGGAATCATGTGGCTGCTTTTTTCTCCATCTTTTGCATTATTTTCCCATATTTGTCAAAATCAATCAAAAAACATGAACAACCACAGAAAACATACAGACACAATTACACGTTTTGAACGTAAAGTATTAATGGACCTCATTTGTAGGGGACGTTGAACTAAGATAAAATTTAGAGGATGCTTTTTTTTTTCTTTTTTTAAGGTGGTGATATGTAATTAAGTATAAATAAAAATTCTATTTTTACTATTTTTCCGAGATCAGGAAATCTCAAGGGGATTTGCAAAAATTCTTATCAATAAAAATCAACTAAAACTCATAGTAAAATGAGTGTTAAATTGAGATCATGATTGGCTAAATTTATAAGTTTGTTGAAAAAATATAGCATAAATAACTATTATTTACAACTTTAACGATATACTATCTTTTATCTTTGTATTGAAAAAAAAAGAATTTCTAATCAAATAAAACACAAATCAATAATCAAATATTATTCTATTTAAAACATTTATTATGATATTTGTATTATGGATTGGGTATTAGGGTCATAATTTTTTTTAAGAAAACATAAAAAGTTAAAAAGTTAATATAACGAAACTTAAATTTTATGATTTTAAAGATGCAAAAATATAACATCCAATTTAAAATAGAAAATAATAGAAAACAATAAATATTTTAACATTTTTTCCACCCTCTTATCTGACTTTCCATGGATATCCTAGGAAAAAAACAGGAAGAAAAAGAAATAAGAAAAAATGTAATGTTTTTCTTGGTTATATAAAAGCCATCTATCTCATAAAGAAAAAAGTTCAAAGTATGCCCTAAAATATTGTCATACATTTAAATTTGAAGCATTTTGGATATGTTCCAACAATTTTTTGGGTGAAAAACCAAAATACCCACCAGGACAAATGCCCAAAATGCCAATAGGCGGAAGTGTGCATCCAAAATACCCGTTGAACACGCATTCTAGACATGCGTATGCACTTTTTAAAAAAAAACAAAGAACACGCATTACAGGAATGCGTATTCACTTTTGTAATTTAGTGAATACGCATTTTTGGAATGCGTATCTCTTTAATTTTTTTTAAATACGCATGTATGTTATGCGTATTTTTTGTTATTTTTTAAAAACTTTAATACGCATGTCCTGAATGCGTAATCAGTGTATATTTTGGGAGGAACGTACCGCCAATAGGTATTTTAGACGGTTGAAGCTGGAAAATAGTGTATTTTGGGCATTTTTTCCAATTTTTTTATGGTGCCCAAAACTATTTGTTTTATGTACCTCATTTTGAAAACCACTATGCATGCTTATTTCATTTATTTTAATAAGTAAAATTTTCTCTCATTTTCTATTCTCATCATTTCTTTTCCCTTTAATCATAATATTAATTTTATAATAAGGCACAATTATCACGCTGTGGGACACTATATTTTATTATATTTATAAAACAATTAATGAAATATTGTTGGACTTACTTCTCTTTTAACTTACCTAAATAAATACTTCCCGCAAGGTTGTAACTTAGAATATGTACTCACAGAACAAATCAGAAAATAATTTTTTAGTTTTTATATATGCATCAAATTGTTTTTGTTCGAAATTTATTATAAATGTGTGAAAATTTGAAATTTAACGACAATATACCATTTTTTGTTATATATACAGTTTTTTTTAATAAATTTTCTCATTAAAGTTAAAAATAAAAACGGACTTTTGATCCCGAGCGAAAGTCAACCCCCAGTACTAGAGTCAATCAAGTTATGACCATTTTTTTTACAAAATCGTTTTTGGACATGATTACTCAGAAATCGGATCGCATTAAGGTTCAAAAACGAGTACTCGTACCGATCGAATTACTGATTTTTAGAATATTGACATTCCGAAAAGACACTTCTCATTCTCTCAATTAATGATATATTTTTAATTTAGTTCACATATCAATATCAATGACTAAACCTGGCAAAATAGGTCGGTATCTGAATAACCGAACCGAAATTCATGAAATCGAGATCCGATCTGACATCTGAATCATTCAATCCGATAATTATCCGAAAATTGATTTAAACCGATCCGAAAATACCCAAACCTTAAATTTAACCGAAAATGAACCGAAATACAAGATTCGATTATAACTTGAACCGATTAAAACCGAATAATATATTTTCGCACCGAATATGACCCAAAATAAGCAAAATTTATACTTTAAACAATTTTTTGTTTATGATATCATACTTATTTAATCATATTATTTTGTAAAAGTACATTATCTAACATTAAAAATACTAAATTAAATAAAAAGATATTTTTTAAATCTCAAAAATTGAAAAAAAAAGTTATGATCCGAAAATATTCTTACCGAATTTAATCCTGAACATAATTTTGTCCGATCTTAATCCGAATTTTATCTGATTTTAATCTGAATTAGACCCGAACCGAATCACGTTCTATCCAATTCGAATGGTCTTCAAATATATCATAATTCGAAAGTAGATCCGATCTGAAATTGATCTAATCCGAAAATGAACCGGTTATCCGAATCAATAAAATTAATGACACTGTTATCTCTTATACGTAATTTAATTAAAATATGAAACTAATGATTGAAATTCAAGAACCTAGTTAAAATGAAGACCTTTGATTTTGTTTTGGCCGTCTAGCCTAGACCTATTATATTAAACTAGTCTATACAAAGGGTCCTTTATATATGCTATTACCCATTTTTATTTATTTGCCACCCTTTTATCATTAATTTTATCATTATTATTTGTAATTTTTGCATTAAATTTTTAATTTTTCCAATCTTAAAATTATTAAATTTTAAATTTCATATATATATATATATATAAATGTATACTTCACTATAATTTTGTTATAATATGTTTTCAAACCTTATTCATAATTTTTGCAATAAAATATACAATATTTTAACAATATATTTAATTTCCACTTAATCTCTTTAAAACTTATAATTACTAATAATAATTCTAAAATTACATATATGCCCCTGACCAACAACCACTGTATCTACCTTACGCTAATTATATATACTAGCCTATATAACCCGTGCGATGCACGGGCTAATTATAACATTTGCAATTTTTTTATATTATTATTTTATATAAAGTAATAAAAATAATAAGTGTGTAAGTGCACTATTATGCGGCGCGTATGTATTTCCAATTATTCGATATTGAGATTAATGAAATTCAAATATTTACATATTATTTTATATACATCATATTATTAAAGGGTTCAAAATTTATATAATTAAAATCTTAAAATGTCCTCCTATTACAGTTTATACGTCGCTTTGCTGCGCCGCTCCAGAGCCTGTAAGAAATTAGGAGACTTGAATATGGGTGGTATATGTAGATGATTTGGTATTATTTTTTTAAAATATTATTGTTTAAATTTTTCTTGATTTATTAATTATTTTGTTATATTATAATTTGAATTACTAAAACTAATTTTGAAAGTATTTGATTCCCCACAAAAGAGGTAAAAAAGAAGTTAGGTGCAATTAGAAATTAAGTTGGATAATAATTCATAGAGTTTTTAGTTATATTAGATACATGATTTAATTTTTTTAATAAAATTATATTTGTTTAAACTTTATTTTGAAAGATGTTAACATAAATGTTACCAACAAATCAAACGTTTGAAGCTTATAATAAACCGTTTTTCTATTGTGTGCCTATGGACATACACTAAACACAAACTTTTATAAATTTAGCTTGTTTTGACCAATACTTCTCAATGATGATTGACCCCCTGCATTTACAACAAATACACCAATCAAAACATTTCAAACTTTATAAGTTTTAGTGCTTAGCATGTGCCCACAGGCACACACTAACAAACCCCATAATAATACAGTATATCGATGATATAATTGTTTTAGCCCGCTAGTTTCATTTAAAAGAACATATTTATTTTGTTTTATTTTATCTCATACTCAGTGTTACAGATTTCGGAAATCGGAATTATTCGGTTGAGGTACCGATTTACGATTTATCGGACGATTTTTAAAAAATCGGATGATTAATCGGCGATTTATCGGGAATCGGTCAAATCAGACAAATATTTTTGACCGATTTTTGAGCGATTTATCGGTGATTTTTGAAAAATCGGCCGATTTTTATAACAGAGCTCATACTAGATATGCACAAAAAACTTGGGCCCGAAAATCTGGCCCGGCCCGATCCGGTCAAAGCCCGGTCAAGTCCGGCCCGGTCCCGGCCCGGGCTTCGGACCTCGACGGACCCTATATTTTTAGGCAAAGCCCGGTCCGGTCCCGCCCGTTTAAAAGCCCGGGCTTCGGCCCGACCCGGCCTGATTAAAAACCCGAAAAAGCCCGGTTATAATCTGATTATTCTAATATATTTTTTTATATATTTATAAATTCACATTTACTATAAATATAAATAATACTTTAAACACATATATATTTACATATTTGTGATTAATAATATTATTTATATACTTCGTTGCATAAATAATGAAAGAAGATATAATAAGTACACTATATATATTTGCATATCATTGTTATGAATATTTGGATATCATTGTTATCATGACAATGATAAAATATATTATATAAACATATTTATTTTTTGCTGAACTTAAATATTTTCAACGAAGTAATGTTTTCATAAAAATATTCCATGTAAACTAATACATTTTTACGATGATCTAGTTGCTAACACATGTATACTTCGGAATCTCTAATAATACTCGATCCGATTTAAATTAGAAAAAAGTCCGGCCCGATCTGATCCGGCCCGAAAAAAGCTCGGTTAGGCCCGCCTCGAGGGCCCAAACGGACATTGACATTTCCGGAAAGCCCGGCCCAGCCCGTCAAAGTCAAAATGAGCTGGTGGCAGTTAGCTGCAGTTGGCGCTGCAAGGGTAATCCTCTGATGCAGATACTTTTGTATTATCTCATTTTTCAAAAAAAAATCTTACTTTCGAAAAAAACAGGTAAATCGGAACTATTTTAAGTTAGTGTAAGAGAAATGATAGAGTTCTCAAACCGTTTCAAATCTTGAACTGTGATTATTGTTGGAAATACTGATTATTATAGCAACATAGAGGCAGTTATATATCATATTAAACAAGCCAAGGCCAAGCAAGTTGAAACAAAACGTGAAGGTAAAATACATGCATGTCAGTGACTGTAAAACTAGAGGAAGGAAAGAAGTTGTACCAGTAGCCATAGCTTGAGGCAAAAACATGTACAACAAGAAAATTACAAGAACAGCTGAGTCGTCAGGCCTTATACGAAGACCTGACTGCTCTTGAAGAGATTATTGCCCCCACCTGCTGCACTGGGAATGCTTGCAACACCTCCTCCAGGATAAAACAGCTCAGAGCTTTGAATTACAGCACCTTCGAAGCTCAACCACGACTAGCTCCTCACTCGCCGGAAAACCAACTGCTGACTGACTTGTGTTTGGGAGAGAGAGCAGAGAGGAAGAGGAGAAGAGAATGTAGGGTGTGGTGTGTGAAACTCAGCAGCTTAGTCCTTTATTTATACTAGAGGCTAAGTGTAACTGACCACCCAAATTTAATATATGAATTTAAACTGCACATTTAAAATAAATCGTAACAGCTGATTTATTATAATGTAACAGCTGATATATATTAATCCACACATTAAACCATCCGTTTTATATATATATACTTTAATTTCTGAATATATATCATCAGTTACAAGTCTAGGTTCATTGTATCTGACTTAGCCCAATTATGCAATCCGACCCAGTCCAATTGAGCCCAACAGACACAACCCAGCCCAACTGATAAATAAATTCTAATTAAAATATTATATTAAATCGATACGAAATAAAATTCCCCGCCCAGGTCGCCTCGCGTACGCGAGACGCCGAGACATTCGCCCAAATCGCCCTTCGACCCGACCCGTCCCGTGACGTGACGTGACGAGGCGTGGCGGGGCGGGGCGGCGGCGGCGGCGCGCGCGTGGGCTCGTGAGAACACCACGCACCATAACACACCTTAGTAGTTATGCACTACCCATGTGTGTTATACTATATAAAGCCAACACCCCTTTTATTTCTTTCTATGTGGGACAAACACATTCTCAAAACAAGCTTTTCCAAGCTACTAACTTCAACTTCATTTCTCTTATGGATTTCATTAAGAAAATTCTTAAACCCATACATGAAAGTTTAAGTCCCGATATCTAGAACCAACTTCCAATCATTAGATTATGGAATTAACAACAAGAACATAATAAAATTATGAACTTAATAACTCCATTTTCTAACAATCCCCCACAAATCCATACAGAAATGCGTTTCAGGTTTCTCATCATGACTTGTTTTTCAGAGTCGGTACCCTTCCGGGTTTGAACCCTCCTAAGTTCTCTACTTCAATGACTACCGGATTCAGATGGAATATTGCACCTTGAATCTTAATCCGTTGGGTGTTACCACTTTCCATAGACAACAACAAATCAACGGCTATGGAGCCAATCTACGGCTTTGAGACATTAATGGTCATGTCTCGATCCTGTTCGTCGAATGCTTCAAGGAATAACCCTTTCCTCTAATTGCGACCACACAATTACATTCGCTTAGCTGGGCATCTCCAGAGATATACTGCTAATATCTCGTCTAACGACTTGATCCCATTCAGAGTTGTAACACTCTTACTTTCTTAGCAGTCACAGTACCTTCTAGGTTTACAGGGGATAGACTCAGATACATGAGTATCATCTATGTAGCAAAGGTACTACCAATTCACCCTTACAGCTTGTTATTACCACATTGAATACACTTCGAGGGATCTCCTCTCATGTGTATTGGGTTCCCACTGTTGATGAATTATGATGGGTTGACAGTCCCATCCCCAACCTTGACTTAAGGACTACTGCAGGTTCCAGTCCTTTAGTCAAAGGATCAGCTATATTATTCTGAGTTCCTATGAACTCTATAGCTATAATCCTGTCAGACACTAACCCCCTTATAGACTTAAGTCTAACTTGGATGTGTCTCTTTGTTTTAGCATTATGCTTTTTACTGCTAATCTTGTCAATAGTTGTTCGACTATCACAATGAATAGCAATCGCAGGAAGCGGTCTGCTTACTACAGGTAACGTGGACATAAGCCCGTGTAGCCATTCAGCCTCCGTCCCAGTGGCATCAAGTGCACACAGCTCAGCCTCAAATGTCGACCGAGTCACAATAGTCTGTCTAGTCGACTTCCAGGATACTGCTCCACCCGCAAGGGTAAACACATATCCAGTCACTCCATTGGAACCAGACTTCTTAGCTATCCAACTTGCATCACTGTACCCTTCAAGTACACCAGGAAACCTCCTGTAGTGTAAACTAAGGTACATTGTGCCTTTCAGATATCTAAGTACTCTATCAAGAGCATCCCAATGAGTTCTGTTTGGACAGCTTGTATATCTAGCCAATTTAGACACAGAATATGAAATATCTGGTCTAGTACAGTTAGCAAGATATTGCAAGCTCCCAATAATCTGAGAATACCTTAACTGAGACACAGGCACTCCTGAAGTATTCTTGACAAGGGAAACTTTCGAATCATAAGGTGTACTAGCGATTCTACACTGTGAATAACCATATTTCTCAAGTATAGATTTCTCTATATAATGAGATTGAGTCAAGGTTATTCCTTCAGTGGACTGAATCAATTTGATTCCAAGAATCACACTTGCCTCACCCATATCCTTCATTTCAAAATGCCTTTTCAAGAATTCTTTAGTCTCGTTAATAATCTCAATATTGGTTCCAAACAATAAAATATCATCCACATATAGGCACAAGATAACACACTCATTACCTTTAACTTTAGTGTAGACACACTTATCACTTTCATTAATCTTATAACTGAAAGGCAATATAGTTTCATCAAACTTTTTATGCCAATCTCTGGGAGCTTGTTTCAAGCCATAGATGGACTTGATCAACTTACATACTTTCCTTTCATTGCCTGATGCAACAAATCCATCAGGCTGATCCATATATATCTCTTCCTCAAGTTCACCATGAAGAAAAGCCGTCTTTACATCCATCTGATGGATGATAAGACCATGGACTGAAGCCAATGCTATAAGCATTCGGATTGTTACCATTCTTGCAACCGGAGAGTATGTATCAAAATAATCAATTCCTTCCTTTTGCTTAAAACCCTTAGCTACCAGTCTAGCTTTGTACTTATCTATTGAGCCGTCAGGGTTCAACTTCCTTTTAAAGACCCATTTGCACCCAATAGTAGAACACCCAGGAGGGAGATCAACCAACTCCCATGTTCCATTGGAAACAATAGAGTCAATTTCACTCTTGACAGCGCCCTTCCAGTGCCTTGACTCAGAAGAATCCATAGCTTGCCGGAAAGTTAAAGGTTCGTCCTCGATATTGTAAGTGATGAAATCACCTCCAAAATCCTTGACTATCTTTGCACGCTTACTTCTCCTTGGTTCCTCTAGTTCCTTAGGACTAGAGCTACTACTAGGTTCCGCCCCCACATTTGTTATCTTTTCCACATGATCAGGAATAGAACTTGATGTGTGAGTAGGATCTTCCTCAGAAGTCGTTTCAGGTATTCCAGTCTTCATAGGGTAGACATCCTCAAAGAACGTCGCATCTCGAAATTCAACTATCGTGTTTGCCACTATACCATCTATGTCAGATTTTAACACTAAAAATCTCATAGCTGTAGTGGTTTCAAGATAGCCCAGAAAGATACAGTCAACAGTCTTTGGACCTAGTTTCTTTCTCTTGTGTTCAGGAACAAGCACCTTAGCAAGGCACCCCCACACACGAAGATACTTAAGACTAGTCATCCTGCCTTTCCATAACTCCAAGGGTGTTTTATCCATGTGTTTCAGAGGGACTCTATTCAAAATATGGCAAGCCGTATTTAGAGCCTCTCCCCACATGTATTTAGGCAACCCAGAGTTAATAAGCATACTATTAATCATATCTTTAAATGTTCTGTTCTTTCGCTCAGCAACCCCATTAGACTCAGGTGTGTATGGTGGAGTAACTTCATGAACTATACCATTGTTTGCACAAAATTCATTAAAAGCATTACTCGTATACTCACCACCTCTATCAGATCTCAATCTTTTAAGTAGCTTACTAGTTTGTTTTTCTACTTCAGTTTTATATATAATGAATTTACTAAGTGCTTCATCCTTATGTCTAAGTAAATAAACATAACAGTATCTACTACTATCATCTATAAAAGTAATGAAGTATCTAAACTGGTCCTTGGTCAACACACCACCAAATTCACAAATATCAGTGTGTACTAAATCTAACAAGTCTGAATCCCTAACAACGTTATGAAAAGGTTTCCTTATCTGTTTAGCAGACACACATACTTGACATTTAGAATTCTTTTCTATGGTATGTTTTGGAATCAACTCTAAGTTCATCATATTCTTAAGAGCACCAAAGTTTAAGTGACCTAGTCTAGCGTGCCATAAACTTGAGGATTCAACACAATTCACAGAAGGAAGAATAACATTATTTAATGTACCCAAAACGGGTTCAGCATTAATTACAAATAAACCATTTGACAAGTAACCCTTGCCAAAAAATGTACCAGTGTGAATAAGAACTACTTTATTACATTTGAAGGAAATTTCAAAGCCATTGGAAACTAAACAGCTTCCACTTATTATATTTCTACGCATGTCGGGAACATAATGCACTCTAGTTAGGGATAGAATACGTCCAGAAGGGAACTTCAAGTCTACGTTTCCTATTCCATGTACTTGAGCAGCACTAGCATTCCCCATCGTCACTGTCAAGCTATGACTCTGTTGATAAGACACAAATAGACTAATATCAGCACAAATATGCACATTAGCTCCAGTATCTATCAACCATTCATTTGACAGATAGGTAGAAAATAATACAGGGTTGTAGGAAACATACCGGTCTGCGTTGGTTTCAGAAGCCGTGGCCTCACCAACAACCATGTTCACTACGGGCCCACTTGTAGTTGCAAGCACAGCATTCGCTTGTGCTACCACCTCAGCCTTCTTCGCCTTCTTTGTAGGGCAGTCCTTACTCCAGTGCCCAACCTGCCCACAAGACCAACACGGTTTGTTTGCCTTGGGTTTCTTGGCCTTGTCCTTGTCACTCTTAGGTTTATTAGCGCTAACTTTCTTAGCCACACCCTTCCTTTTCTGTCCTACAGTTGCTACATTTACCTTCGAGCTCCCGGCCTCAGTTGGCATCACATGTCCTTGTTTGGACTTGTGTTGTTCTTGAACCGAGATGTCCAGCATAAGGTTGGTCCAGGTGATCTCTCCTTTCTGTCTTTTCAGGGATAGAGAGAACTCCTCCCAAGACTTCGGAAGCTTTTCAATCACACTCATAACCTTGAACTTTTCAGGGAGGTCCATTCCGGACTCCTTCAAAGCATGCACTATCATCTCGAATTCATGCACTTGCTCAGTCATGGACTTGTTGTCCACCAGCTTGAATTCAAGGAACTTAGCCACAGAATACTTCTCAAGACCCTGAGAGTCAGTATTATGTGTCTGGTCCAGCTTCTCCCATAAGAGTTTTGCAGAGTAGGCATCAGAAGAATACACATCAAACAATGTGTTAGTGAGAGCAGCCAGAATGGCCGCCCTGGCCACACCATCTTTCTCAGCCCACTTCGCAAAACCCTTAACAGTTTCAGCCTTCTCTTGATCCACCACTGGTTTCTCATACTCCACAACAGGCCATAGACCCTTTACAGTCAACCACAATTTCATTCTTTTCTGCCAGCGAGAAAAGCCTACACCACCATTGAACTTCTCTGGCAAGCCAGTTAATTCAACGGCTTGTGGAAAACTGTAAGTGGTCCAATCAATGGCCACAACAGATGCACCAGAACCACTACCACCACCAACAACGGGAACCTCAGTTTCGCTCGACATTATGCTAAATATTATATAACACGTAATCTCTTCAAGAATGTTGGAAATACTGATTATTATAGCAACATAGAGGCAGTTATATATCATATTAAACAAGCCAAGGCCAAGCAAGTTGAAACAAAACGTGAAGGTAAAATACATGCATGTCAGTGACTGTAAAACTAGAGGAAGGAAAGAAGTTGTACCAGTAGCCATAGCTTGAGGCAAAAACATGTACAACAAGAAAATTACAAGAACAGCTGAGTCGTCAGGCCTTATACGAAGACCTGACTGCTCTTGAAGAGATTATTGCCCCCACCTGCTGCACTGGGAATGCTTGCAACACCTCCTCCAGGATAAAACAGCTCAGAGCTTTGAATTACAGCACCTTCGAAGCTCAACCACGACTAGCTCCTCACTCGCCGGAAAACCAACTGCTGACTGACTTGTGTTTGGGAGAGAGAGCAGAGAGGAAGAGGAGAAGAGAATGTAGGGTGTGGTGTGTGAAACTCAGCAGCTTAGTCCTTTATTTATACTAGAGGCTAAGTGTAACTGACCACCCAAATTTAATATATGAATTTAAACTGCACATTTAAAATAAATCGTAACAGCTGATTTATTATAATGTAACAGCTGATATATATTAATCCACACATTAAACCATCCGTTTTATATATATATACTTTAATTTCTGAATATATATCATCAGTTACAAGTCTAGGTTCATTGTATCTGACTTAGCCCAATTATGCAATCCGACCCAGTCCAATTGAGCCCAACAGACACAACCCAGCCCAACTGATAAATAAATTCTAATTAAAATATTATATTAAATCGATACGAAATAAAATTCCCCGCCCAGGTCGCCTCGCGTACGCGAGACGCCGAGACATTCGCCCAAATCGCCCTTCGACCCGTCCCGTGACGTGACGTGACGTGACGAGGCGTGGCGGGGCGGCGGCGGCGGCGCGCGCGGGCTCGTGAGAACACCACGCACCATAACACACCTTAGTAGTTATGCACTACCCATGTGTGTTATACTATATAAAGCCAACACCCCTTTTATTTCTTTCTATGTGGGACAAACACATTCTCAAAACAAGCTTTTCCAAGCTACTAACTTCAACTTCATTTCTCTTATGGATTTCATTAAGAAAATTCTTAAACCCATACATGAAAGTTTAAGTCCCGATATCTAGAACCAACTTCCAATCATTAGATTATGGAATTAACAACAAGAACATAATAAAATTATGAACTTAATAACTCCATTTTCTAACAATTATATTATTCATTCATTTATGTTTATTTTTGAGATCTTTTTCGGGATGTGTAGCATTCTTCTGACCGTAATAAGCAGTATGGCCAAACAGAGACATTCATTTATATTATTGTCTGTTCGAGCTCGAGCTCGAGTTCGTTAACATGTCGAGCCAAACGAGCTCTTAACGAGCCTAACTCGAGCTTGTTCACGAAGCTCTTAACGAGCCTAACTCGAGCTTGTTCACGAACAACTCGATTCGTGAACAGCCCTACATTTATATGTTTATGCATGCTTTTGTTCATATTGTTCCATCTTTTGTTTGTGCATTACTGACTTATTCCTTTGAATGCTTACTTTAGAAACCTCTGAATCAAGAAAATGTGGCCCTGGTTGTGGGCATTACAGGCATTTCAGGCAACAGTCTGGCTGAGATTCTCCCTCGCCCTGACACTCCCGGAGGCCCTTGGAAAGTCTATGGCGTTGCTCGTCGTCTGAGACCGTTATGGGATGCAAACCACCCTGTTGAGTACATTCAGTGTGACATTACCAATGCTGAAGAAACTGAAAGCAAACTATCCCCCCTCAAAGATGTGACTCACCTCTTTTATGCCACTTGGACTAATAGACATGATGCAGATGAAAATTGCGAAATCAATGCTAAAATGTTTAAAAATGTGTTGGATTGTGTGTTTTCAAATGCACCAAGACTGCAACATGTTTGTTTACAAACTGGGATAAAGCATTATTTTGGTAGTTTTGAAGCTTTTGGGACAGCAGCACATGATCCTCCGTATACCGAAGATCTTCCAAGGCTAGATGCTCCAATTTTTTACTATAATCAAGAGGATATCTTGTCTGAATATGTAGCCAAAAAAGATGGCCTGACTTGGTCAGTCCATAGGCCTGGAGTTATATTTGGTTTTTCGCCTTACAGTATGACAAATATTATATGTACTATCTGTGTTTATGCTGCAATATGCAAACATGAGGGTGCAGTTCTGAGGTTTCCAGGGACTAAGGAATCTTGGAGTAGCTATTCAGTAGCCTCGGATGCTGACTTGATTGCTGAGCAAGAGATATGGGCTGCAGTGGATCCAAACGCAAAAAATGAAGCGTTTAATTGCAGTAATGGAGATGTGTTCAAGTGGAAGCATTTCTGGAAGGTGCTGGCAGAGCGATTTGAGGTGGAATGCGGAGAATTTGAAGACGGAGATAGGTTGACACTACTGGAGTTGATGAAGGATAAAGGGAGTGTGTGGGATGAGATTGTAAAACAACACAAACTGGTGCCTACTAAGCTTGAAGATATTGGAAGTTGGTCACATATTGATTACCTTCTTGGCATTGAGAATCCTTTAGATACTATGAACAAGAGCAAGGAGCATGGATTCTTTGGTTATAGGAATACCAAATCCTCATTCATTTCTATTATTGAGAAGTTGAAAGTTTCCAAATTTGTTCCTTAGTTTGGAAATGGTTTTGGTTGTTTCATGTTGAATGTGTTTACATTTGTGTTGTCTTGACAATGTCTAGTACATTGAATAAACTACAAAATAATGAAATAAAACTTTACCTTTGCATAACGTATTTCATCTGCCAACTGCCTGACTATCAAACTTTTCTAAATGTTTCGGTTCTTATATAATTTTTTCAAAAATGTTTAAAAAGAGTTTGACGGACGACAACTATGACCATGATTATCAAAATCAAGATTTTTTTGATAATACAAATTTACAGTTACATGCTAGTCACATCAAATGGAAGCAATTTTACAGAGTCTTCACCAGTTTGATATCTCATCTTCAGCAAAAGCATAAAGGAAACTTACTAGCCTGTACTTAACTAATGACCAGAGTGCGATTAGATAGCTCAACTGGTAAGAGCTTATCTCTCTGGTCCTCTCGCTTATCCCCAAATTTATTGGAACACATACTAATTTGTAAGACATCTGAGCCTAATTATTTAAATAAGTGACTATGAACATACCCTTGCTTTATACATCTACACTCCACAACTATTTCTTCAAGCAACTGTTTGGCATAGAAATTCCACTAGTTGTTCCTCCGCTATTTTTACACGTTGATCGGGCATCTGTATTCATATAACTGAGTTTTACGTCTTGCAACTTGATCCCCGTGCAGGGACGAGTAGGACTGCAATCAAAAGCCACTGCAACTTTGCTAGCCGATGTGCCTTGAACATTTTTATACGTCACTCCAGTTATCTTTACCCCTGAAGTCTGTCGTAATGACAAAGAATTTATTGTTACAAAGCCATAGAAAAACTTAAAGTTCTGATCCTGGATCCTTTCAGTTTCATCCAGCAAACAGCTAGTTGTAAAATAGGGGTCAAGTGATTCAGGTGTACTGGATGAAATCTGAGAAATAATGAATTAGTCACAGAAGTTTATTAGAACCGTAATTAAGATTGGTACCTGACGAGGACAACCCTGATTGTTGGGGCAGTAGTTCTGGTCGATAATGATAGGATTCTCAACATTTCTCATTTGAATATTTTGATATAAAACGTTTCTAACGAAGGAATTTGTCGGCCTAGCCCATGATTTGATTCGTAGGCCATTGTCTGAGCCTGTGAATGCCGAGTTTATCAGTGTGATATTCTGCACGCCAGCTTCATTCGCCATTTTTCCCAAACTTCCAATGCTGTAGAAGTAATATAGCAGGCCATAATTAACCAAAGTTATGTAAACGAGTACATAACCAATGTTGCAACATATCATATCGTGAAAAGTTTCCCTGTCAGTAGGGTTTTTAACGTGGGGGCTCATCATTTACACGTACAGTATAATATGTTGCAACAATCACCTATTCTGGACCATCTCCCAGTAACTATGTACGCGGACCAACATACTTATAAACAAAATTATAAAAATTTACCTGACACCATGTCCAGGGCCGCACTTAATCCGTTCCATCCACAAATTTCTAGTACCAGGACCAATTGATACACAATCATCCCCAGTTTTCATGGTACTTCCAGTAATAGTAACTCCAGTTGAAGTTTGGACATGAATGCCATCAGTGTTTGGACTTTGATCCGGCGCATTAAGCCTCACATTCTGAACCATCACATTGTTGCATCCATTGATCACGAGGTGAGCCAACTGACTGTTTATCGATGTCAAGCCACTGATCTTGATGTCATTCGCCCAGTTGAATGTTATCGACTGCAATTCATTTAGTTTTAGTTAAATTTAGTAAAATTTAGTTTTAATTGGACTTGTTGATGTGAATACAGGGGGCCATTCCAATTAAAACCTAACACATGTCATTCTGTACAATTTTTCTGTACACTTCTGTACACCAAGCATTTTCCTAAGTTTGTCGTAAATGTAAATCTAAGCACACTAAGAAAACGGAAACATACCCGAGCTCCTGGAGGACAATTCTTCCCGGATTTCCTGCAATTCCAGAAGCCAGCTCCTCTAGCATCAAGAGTACCACCAATGACAGTAACTCTGTTAACTTTAATGAACAAAATCCAGTTCCCCGTGTCGCCTAATGCGCGATAATCAGCAGGAGCAACAATCGTACCATCGATCTGAACATTAATTCTACTCTTGCACGGTCCTCTAAACACCACCGCTTTAATAACAAAACGGCCTTGAGGAACATACATTGTCACGGCCTGGGCCGAGCTGCAAACTGCAACCCAGGCCTTGACGAATGCCTGTGTAGAGTCGGTCTTGCCATCCGGCTTGGCCCCGTACTTCATCACATTGATCGTATTCGCTGCATTTGAGATCGAAAACAAGGCTATCAATGAGAAAAACACAATCCAAGAGAGAATCAGCATTGTCATTCTTGAACTAGTGCTGGTAGTGAAGATGAATGAAGCTGACTGATGATTTATATAACGGTTTTCTTCTGCAGTTGCTCCGAATTAAATAATGAACGATTTAACAATGGCAATAAGAAGTCATCTTCAATTCTCACGTTATCGGCTACTAGGATTTCACGTTATGATAAGTACGGGGATTGCATGTGAAAAACCCTAAAGTTCGCAAATATCATACAGTAATGCAGAGGTTCTTGTAAGAAAGAATAAGAATAATAAAATGTTGGATCCATAATAGGCTATTATTCTCTTCTTACAACTGTACTTCATGCTTCTTATCTATTTTGTCTCTACCAAGATTTGCTTTAACGCATTCTTAAAATTTTATCATCTTGGTATCGATTCATACATTGGCAAATGTTGATGATTATCTAAGTAGTCTTCTCTTCACGGATTAGGGGTGTCAAAAGCTAAACGGTTCGTGAGTACTCAAACATATTTGTAAAATATCGAATTCGGCTCGACTATTATTGAGCTCAGCTCGAGCTCAAATATATACTCCCTCCGTCCCTTGTTATTGTTTTTAAAAGAGTTTCTGACACGCGTTTTAAGATGAATAGAAAGTATAGTTTTATAACTTTTTTTAATTTTTTTTTTGTGAATAAAAGTTTAAACATTCTACTTTTATCAAAAAAAGAAAATTTTAAAAAAATTATAGAATTAGATTTTATATTCATCTTAGAATACTGTCAGACACTCTTTTAGAAACAATAACAATTGGCTAGAGTGAGTAGTTTATTAAGCCAATCTCGAACTTGGCGCCTGGCCGAGCTTACATGTTCTTATAATTATTTTTTATGTTATTTACATATCATTATATAAATATCCAGTATTTATATATTTATATTACATATCTAATTGATTCAAGTTTCCGCCGAACTTGAGCTTATCAAATTTTTATCGGAATTTAGAGTTTGAAGATTATAGCTATGAGATTGACAATATTCAGCTTCATTGGCTCGGCTTGTATACGACCCTATTTTGGATTTATTTAGCAATTAAGAAGCATGTTATAGCATACTAAACAGTTCTATTATTGAAATCGGCCGATTTTTTAAAAATCGTCGATAAATTGTTCAAAAATTGATCAAAAATATTTGTACGATTTGACCGATTTCCGATAAATCATCCGATAAGTCGCCAATCGATATCTCAACCGAATAATTCCGATTTCTGAAATATGTAACACTGGTACACAGAAATAAAACAAATGTAAGTTAATTTTCCGGAGTGTCTATGAAGTAAAAAAAGCTTTGACAAATTGAAAAAGTAAACTTTTACCGTTAAACATAATGTACCTCAGTTAATCTTTTGGAATGAAAGCAACAATAAGTGCATGCACTTGGGCTAGTGTTGAGAACACATATTTGACTTATCACTTTTTTCTAATATAAATATAACAAAATGTAGGATATAAAAAATATTTCATGAGTTGTATTAAAATCTTAGGTTGAGTTGACAAACGGCACGTGACATGAGAGGTTCCGGCGGATGAGCATAAACCGGCGGAGCAACCGCCTAATCATTAACATCTTCTCCTTGTACTTTATTTACTCCCTCTAAAATGTCATTTTTGAATTATAGAATTTGCTTTTTTAATAATTTTTACATTATGTAAATTTTAGTTTTAAATTCATATCAAGTAAGATGGAGAAATTATCAAAAATTACACATTTTTTATGTTTTTTATTTTACGATCTTCTGAAAATATTTATAAAAATATGGTATAATCAAAATCAAGCAGATACATTTAGGTTTTTTAGTTGCATTCAAGATTATTTTTAATTGTTTTCGAGGTTGTATTTAGTTGCAGAAAAATCGTATTTTCGTAAATATATATATATATATATATCATATTTTTGCAATTAAAATTTTAAAAAAAAATGCATTTTTGCAAATTTTTATAAAATTCTAGTTTTATTGCAAAATCTCTTTGGATTTGGGTATTTTTTAAACAGACCCAAAGTAAAATATATGGAAAAAACTATTAAATACAAAAATAATTTGTAATGTTAGTTACTTTTTACATTATACAGTATTCATACAATTCATACTCCTTCTGTCCCTATGGGTTATTTATTATATTGGAGACGGGGGCTCGACACGTAGTATTTTAAAGCTCCCGTAAAGTGCAACTTTCTAAATAATTTTAAATGTTTTTTCCTTATAAAAATATAATATTTATTTTTTTATACAGAAAAATAAAATTTAAAAATAAATTATGAAACTATATTTTACAGAAGACTTAAAATACCTGTCGAATTTAAAGAAATTATGTATCCCTTTTCCATAAAAAAGGAGATGTTGCGGATCCGAGGCCATCTTAGTGGGCCGGTTCTAATTGTGACTATGTCCGAAAGTAATATCACAAATCAAACAAGAAACAATTACAACATTCACGAATATATCTGTTAAAAATATTACTACAATTATTTCTATCAAGATTTGTGGCTTTTTGGCTGCATAAAAAAAATGAAGAAAAATTTACTATTTTACTTGTAAAAAACTAAAAGTGGAGAATAACATTTTTATAATCCGGTTCTGGTTTTTAAAACAGTTTTTATAAAGTGTCCGTTTGGAAAATCTTAAAATAAGTAATTTATAACTTAAATCGAATAAGTGACTGATAAGTGATAAGTTAATAAATGCTTATAAGTTATACAAGTGTTTGGATAATTTAACTTATAAGTCAGAATTTTTTTATTTAAATGAACTAAAATTAATAATTTTTAAATATAATTATCTTAATTTATATAATTTAAGTTTGATTAACATTTTAAAAAATATATTTTAAAACTAAAATTGATAAAAAAATAAAAAATAAGTTGAGAAAAAGTAGGTCGTTACTAACATTTAACTTATCAGCTTATAAGTTGTAAATTCAACTTTGGGTCAACAAACACTCGTTGGCTTGTAAGATTTGCCAAAAAGACCCAAAGAGAAGTTTTTAAAACAGTTTTTAACAAACACATTTATGTTTCATGTCCACAAATAATTAAGTAGAATATGAAATTCCAACAAGGGGAAATGCGGAGTAATTAATTAGTATTGTGTTCGAAGGCAGCTCCTGGGAATGACTAGGCCTCTAGTTGAGCCACCTGCATTGAAACAAACTGCTCTTGTAGCTTTATTTGGAGTTGAAAGTTTGATGTTGTGCAGCTTTATTCCTGTGCAAGGGTTAGTTCGACTGCAATCCAAGGTTATTGCTTCTGGTGTTGATGAACTTCCTCTAATGTTCCTGTATGTCACTTTGCTTATCTTCACCCCTGAACTCTACACAAATTAATCAGCACACTCTTAGAACAATGGTAAATTATAATGTGATGTGACAACAGGGCGGATTCAGAAATTTTTGTCTAACAGCGCACAGACAAATTTTGAGAAAATAGCTTTATAATTTCGAATTTTGAAGAAGGAACGTAAAATATGATTTTACGAGGGACACGTGTCCTCCGATACCCCTTACTAGATCCTACCTGTGTAGGCAATGAACACGTGGTAGTCATGTCTTAGGCGGAGCCAAGAAGCGCACAACACTTACAATAATAACCTATACCAATGATGCAGGTCGGACGATGATCGGCAATAACATTTATAACCGACCAGAAGGTAAATTACTACCAGTTTTAACCGTCCATTCGTATCGATCGGTTTCTAGTCGGTTCAACATCATTTATGACCGAATACTACCATTTCTCACCAAATTCAATAGTCAGGAGCGTGCGATTTTCTTGTAGTGTGTGTTTAGACGTGTATTAAAATATGATTTAACTTGAATCAGCAATAAAATTAAGAAAATGTTAAATCCAGAGCAATTTTTAATTTCCAGAGCAAAAGGCATGTGTAAAGACTAAAATGCCCTCCTTAGATATACATCAATAACCCTAGTAAAAATTAATTTGAGGGTAATTCAGTCTTTTCAGAGCTCTTTTGCTCCGGAAATTAAAATTTTGCTCTCGATTTAACATTTCCCTAAAATTACAATTGAAATACTCTAATATTTGAGTTATAAATACCTGGTGAGGGCATTGATAATTGGGGCAATAGGTTTGATCAATAATAATAGGCTTAACCACATTCAACATAACAAGATTTCTGAAATGAATATTGGTTGCGTATCCACTGCTTGGCCTTGCCCATGACTTAATCCGTACGCCATTATCAGTTTTTGTGAACACCGACGTTGTCACCGTCACGTTCTGCACCCCTTCTTCCCGGATACCATTCCCTAAACTTCCTATGCTGCATGTTACAATATACAATGTATTCATCAATAGATATTGTACATTAGATGTATCAATGGAGTTTAAATACTAGTTACGTGAAAACATATGAGAATAGATATGTAAATATATGTCAGATTAAAAAATTATATAAAAGTACGGGTAATATATATTAATGAATCTGGTATTGTTGTGTTGGGATAAAAATATTTGTAATTTATACCCAACTCATTTATGTCGGGTTGATAAAGAAACAACCCATCTATAATTCGGTTTATGTTGGGTCGGGTTTTTCGGGTTGAAAAAGGATTGGGTTGGGTCGGTTTGCTCAGCCCTAATTAAGAGTAGTGTTACGGTGCCCCGCAATTTTTCCAAAAACTTTAAACTCACAAATTTTGATTTCTCGGTGCATACTTTAAACTTCTGACGAAATTGTAATTTTGTGACGAAAATTGAACTTCCGACGAAATTTTATTTTCTGACAAAAAATGAACTTACTACTCGAGCAAAACGACAAAATATTTTCGTCGTAAATACCTCAATTACGACGCTTTCAGTTCAAAAAAACCGTTGTAAATAATCTGATTTGTTGTAGTGTACGTTATTATTAAAAAAGTTACCAAGTATGTATACCAGACACATTAGCATTTTAGAAAAAAATTGAGAATTTTTCTGGGACTCTTCATTTTTCTATTGTAAATTATAGGCGATTCATTAACCTCTTTTGGACCACTTAAGTTTTAGATTAGCTAGTTACTTGACATCGTAACGGGTTTTTTAAAGTTCTCAGACTTGATTCTAGTGTGATTCTTTTGAACTTCAAAATTCACTAAATAAGTTATATAAGCATTTATAATATCAATCAAGGGTCAAGCAACAAAGGTCTGATAAAATTACCTGATGCCATGTCCAGGGCCGCAACCGATGCGTTCGACCCACATGTTTCGGGTGCCTGGACCTATAGAAACGCAGTCATCTCCGGTTCTTATAATGCTTCTTCTGATGGTAATATCTGAAGAGTACTGCACGTGAATGCCATCTGTGTTTGGGCTTCCACTGGGGGCTCTTATGTTAGTGTACTCTATCACCATGTTCCTGCTTCTTCCAATGGCCATATGAATTGTTTGGCTGTTGATTGATGTTAATCCCCTTACATATATGTCTTTACACCACAAGAACGAAATCGACTGCATTTCAAATCATTTCAAATATGTGTTCAGATAGTTCAGTAATGTTGTAGCTTACAATGCTTGTGCACTACAATACTAATTAAGGATAATGGTCCAGGACAAACGATCTTTATAAATGACCATACCGTTGCAGTAAAAGACAGTGACGCTGTATACCCCTGCAGTATTAACTAAGGATAATGGTCCAGGATAAACGAACGAGTTTTAAAAGTGACAATAACGTCGCAGTAAATGACCGTGACATTGATAACCATGCGCGACAAAAGACTGTGGTACAAGTAAATATAGGCCTTATGTATTCATGCCAGAAACCCTACTTCACATATATCGTGATAAATTAATACTGTAACAATATGTTGTAACAAATATTTGTCGTAGACTGGGCATATCTAAAAGGAAAATGTGGAAGAAAGGAGTTATCATACCCTTGCACCAACAGGGCAATTACCACCTTTTCTTCTGCACCCCCAAAATCCCTTACCTCTGCCATCTATTTTTCCGCCAAGAATCGACACTCTGCTGACCTCATGGAACAATATCCAGAAACCAGAGTTTCCCATGGACCAGTAATCACTGGGAGCTACAAGAGTTCCCTGAATATGAAATGTTACCCTATTCTTGCATGAGCCACTAAATGTCACCGGCCTTAACAAGAACGTTCCACGCGGAACGTACACTGTGGATGGCCGCGCTGACCTGCATGCGGCCATCCAAGCGCGAAGGAAAAAAAGTGAAGAGTCAGATCGCCCATTCGGTTTTGCACCAAAGTGAACCACATTATACGAGTCACATGTCAATGCGCATAGTACTGCAATGCATAGAATGGAGAGAAAACAAGTGTTTACTATCTTGATCATAATCGAAGTAACTTCAAGTGTGAATTGTTGCAGCAAGAGATTCTTAAACTTGTAATCGAGAAACTGAAGAATCTTGAGATCTGTTGTGGAACAATGAAGTGTGTATTGACTCTTGAGTGAGCCTGCAGATGCTAACTTGTACTGTGTTATGATAATATAAGGCATTTTGGAGGAGTTCTAGATTTGCATTAAATGTAGAAACAATTTCTAGTTTCTACCGACATTTGAAGACTAGCTAGTCAAACTGGAATCCGAAAATATTCTTTATAGTCTAATTAAGAGTTAGAGACGCGGTCACCATTTATGTGTTGGAATAATCTTAAATTTAGTTATTAATTATTTGTTTATTTAATTATTAGATATTTAGCAATAGATTAATTATTAGAGAAAAATATTATTTTAGAATTGTTTAGTAGTGGGCTAGTGGAGTTATGGAGTAAATTATGGACATGTAATTTACCCATTAATTAGTAGTGGTTAGTTTTAGTAGTAGTGAGTTTTAATATGTTTGTAAAGCCTATATAATGGCTAGTTTACCTTGAGTTTTAAAGGAGGAAAAGAAAGTAAGTAGAAATATAGCAGTACAAGTTCTCTGCAAAATGTAGGTGTTTTTTTTCTCTAAGTTTTTTTCCAACATGGCATCAGAGCTATATGTTCTAAGGCTTGTGAGACTCTGAGAAATACATACATTTATATATATATATATATTAAGTATTTATCTGAGATTTCAAATGGCATTAAAAATTTCTCCATATATATTTAGTGAAATATCAAGATGAAATGGTACCTGGAAAAGGAAAAGAGAAGCAAGAATAAAAATGAAGGAGGAACATGAGCGGGGGAAATAATGAGAAAGATATCATGGCTCAAGAGGCCATGAAAGAAATTTTATTTTAGAGTTGTGGAGAGAATGTGCTCCAAAGTGTTTTTGGAGAGAAAGTGCTCCAAAGTGTTTTTGATGAGATAGTGCATCAAAATTGATGGTGGTGAGAAGTGCATCACAGGCGAAGAGAAAGTGCTTCGTAAATTTAAGATTATGGGGTGAATGTTGGAATAATCTTAAATTTAGTTATTAATTATTTGTTTATTTAATTATTAGATATTTAGCAATAGATTAATTATTAGAGAAAAATATTATTTTAGAATTGCTTAGTAGTGGGCTAGTGGAGTTATGGAGTAAATTATGGACATGTAATTTACCCATTAATTAGTAGTGGTTAGTTTTAGTAGTAGTGAGTTTTAATATGTTTGTAAAGCCTATATAATGGCTAGTTTACCTTGAGTTTTAAAGGAGGAAAAGAAAGTAAGTAGAAATATAGCAGTACAAGTTCTCTGCAAAATGTAGGTGTTTTTTTTCTCTAAGTTTTTTTCCAACAAAATTTTTTTTTTTAGCCATATGATCCAGGGCTTATAAAACTCTTATAAAAATACACATATACATATATATATTATCCTTAATATTTTCCATGGCATCTACAAATGCAAAAAATATGGGCATCTGTCAAAGAATTGTAGATTTCAGAATGATGAAGAAAGGTTAGCACAATTGATCGAGGGAGAACCACTCCTTTAGAGTTGTGGAAAGATCTAAGTTTTTTTCCAACATTATGAACTATGCATTGTCAATTTGTCATAATAAAATAGTAGGTTTTTATTTGTGAATTGGAACGGTATTCAAAGCTTCAATGTAGCGAGAGCAGGCTGGAACAATTACAAGGCATCAGAGGGGGACAATTAAGTACTATAACATCAATTTTGGTTTAAAATGACCAACTTATAAGTAGACCCGACAAATTATTCGGTTCGTACGTGAAAACGACAAGTAACCAAAACATGTGGTTGGAATTCAGACACGAATACGACACGATGTTTACACAACTATACACGACATGACGTCCTGTTATACATGAATTTACTCATGTATTATTCATATATACAAAATGAAACGACACGAATGAAAATGAACCGGTACACGAATTTGTTTAAGTTCACATTACATTTTCAAAGCCAGATTTCTTGCAGTGGTACATGTAAAGACAACCACTACAAGAAAAAAAGTTAAATTCGACTAAAAAAAATCACGCGCGGTCGAATTTAACTAAATTCGACCGATTTTGAATCAGTTATAATAAAGGGAGTCGAATTTAGGAGTTGAGTCGTATTTAACTAAATTCGACCGACTAATTACGACCGGCTAATTAACACTATAAGTTTTGAATCGGTTGTAGTAAAGCAAGTTGAATTTAGGAGTTCAGTCGTATTTAACTAAATTCGAACGACTAATTATGACCGGCTAATTAACACTATATATAAGTAAGGCATTTCTTTTGTTATCGTTCATTTATTGTTGTAACTTGTAATTATGAGAATACTGATTATTATTTCATCTTGTTTCCTTCATCTGTTTCGTTCTTGGTTCATATTTGCATGTTCTTGGATTACTAATTTAAAACCGAACATAGGTGTTCTACTGTTGCTTAATTTTTTAATACTTATTATCTTCATACTTCACATTAGTTCTTGGCTTCAATCAACGTTGATTTAACGTCTGAATTAACAAGTTTTGCATGGAACCTCCGTTAGACTTTTTGCAGTGTGATTTAAAGTTTTTAATTTCCATTGCGTTTATGTGCCGGAAACTCAAAATGGCTAAAATATACTATAAATTATAGGTCTATAAATTATATAATATTTCGAAAGTAATCGCTTCTTAATTGTAAGCGGCGGTCTTTATTTGGTATGTAATCGCAGTTCCGGTCGATCGCTCAAATAATAGGGTGAAAGACAAATTTAGCCTATTTTTACACAAAATTAACAAAAATAACCAATTTCTGAAAAGTTGGCCAACTTTAGCCGATGGGATACCCAACTGTCAGTGGAGTATCCATTTTATACAAGTTACCCAACTGGCCGTGCAGTATCCCATATATGAAATACTCAACTACCAGTGGAGTATCTTATACAAATTGGGATACCCAACTGACAATGTAGTATTCAATCGGCCAAAATTGGCCACTTTTCTCAGAATGACTATTTTTGTTAAATTTTTTCAAAAATCGGCTATTTTTATCATTTTTTCCAAATAATAGCCCTATCGGGACATGAGGAAGAGAGTACCAGTAATTCAACGAAAATGCACGAAATGAGTATTTGTATTTATATGTACATTATCTTCAAAATATCCTTTAACTGTCTTTTGATGAGTACAAACGATTGCAATTTACCATTTATTCGACTCGATCATTGGTTTAGATACCATATGACTTTTTATAATTGAACTAACACATTTATTTTAAAAAAAATATAATAATATGTACCCCGAAAATAATTTCAAAAAGCTTCCAAATGACAGATGGTGTGTTTTTATTTGTGTACTTATATATATACACCAGAGATCCTTTATCATTAATAATAAGATAATTAATAATATATTGGCAAATAAATATTCGAAAACGGTTTTAAAAACTAGTTTGAGGTTTTAGCATTTCTCATATTTCAATGTACTTGCGAGATTAATTGCAAAAATACACAATTCGATTTAACAATATTAATTCTCGGTGATTTATGTGATCATATTCGAGTAGTACATAATTTACTTTTGTAGAAGACATGACAAATTCTCTGCAAGTATTTTTTTTTATTGTTTTGATATCTTTTCCGATCCCACAAAATTAAAGATATCAAAGACAATCAATTTGTACAGAATTTTGTACATAATGACATGTATTGGATTTTAATTAAAATGGACCCCTGCATTCATATCAATAACATTAATACCACTACAAGAAAATAGGGTTAATTACAACTGATACAATTTCGACCGCGTCTAAATTCGACCGCAGGCGGTCGACACGGTTTGGCACGGCTAAATTCGACTGGCCCCGGTCGAAATCTAATAGTCGAATTTAATTGGTCGAATTTACAAATAAATTCAACTTCAACCAGTTGAAATAAAAACAGTCGAATTTAAATCGGTCGTATTTAGAGTAAAATTCGACCGAAAAAAATTCGGTCAAATTTACAAATGGTGGGAAAAAAAGCGGGAAGTTTCCCGCCAAATTATTTTTTTCCATTTACTAAATTCGACCGCAGACAATCGAAATTTATTTTTATATTTTAGCGGGAAATTTCCTTCCAAATTTAGTTTACAGCGGGAAACTTTATTAAACTGAATTCGGTTGAATTTAGTGAAATACTATATTCGACCGCTAGCAGTCGTATATCAAATTCAACTTTAACTAGTGGAAATAAAACGGTCGAATTTAAATCGGTCGTATTTAAAGTTAAATTCGACCGAAAAAATATTGGGTCGAATTTATGACTAAAGGAAAAAAAGAAAGAATTTTCTCACCAAATAAAATTTAATGTAATTTACTAAATTCGACTGCAGGCAATCGAAATATGTTTTTAATTTGGCGGGAAATTTCCCTCATTTCCCCCCGAAATTTTATACAAGGCGGGAAACTTTGTTTGACAGAATTCGGTTAAATTTACTAAAATGCTAAATTCGACTGAAAGCGGTAAAAAAAGAAAGTCGGCTGAAAAAGGTGGAAACTTAAATTCGACCGATTTACATCGTTTTTAGCCTTGTCATAAATTCAACTGTATTCCATTGAATTTAGGAGTTCATTTTAGAAACCCTACTACCTCTTTCCATCCAGTAGCCGTATTTCTCATCTTTCCCACCCCCAATTTCATCATTTTCTCTCCTTTTTCATCAAATTCATTCATGTGATCATCATTCTTTTTCAAGTAAGTTTAATTTTAAAGCTTTCATATATTTTTATGTTCATTAAATTCTATATGTGATTATTATTAATGTCTTGATTTCTTCAATTATTTATGTGTTTATGTAATGATTTGAGTAACTTGAATTTGTTGCTAAAATTAACTTGGTTGTTGTATATTAGGCTTAAAATATTTGGATAATTAGTAAAATAAGTTTATAATTTTGAGTTGTTAGTTGTTGTTTACTTTTTTATGTCTAGCAATGCATTCACCTAATATCAATGTGTGGTTATTTATAGATGGAATCCGATCGTAGTTGGATAGGTCGTAGTCGATTTAATGAAGCAAAATACATAACGGAAGAATATAAAGTTGGTGTGGATAATTTCATTAAATTTGCTATTGAGCATCTTGAAGAAGAAGATAATGGCCTTATAAGATGTCCGTGCAAAGATTGTCGTAATATATACTACAAGCAACCTAGTACCGTGAAAATACATTTATATCGACATGGTATCATGCAATGGTATATTAGATGGGATTGTCACGGGGAGAAAGAAATGTCATGGAACGAGGCCGGAACAAGTTATATTAACACGGGCTGCAAAGATGATGATATGCATGATGCACATGATGATGCCTTCGAAGATTGTGAGGATTTTGAGGAAGAACCGAATGAAATAGCAAAACAATTTTACAAGATGGTGAATACTGCATCAGAACCAATTTATCCGAACAATGCCAATCTTACAACGCTGGAGTTTGTAATGAAGCTGCTTCATTGGAAAAACAAGCATAATTGTAGTAACAATGGTTTTGATGACTTGCTTCGCCTCATTGGATCAGTACTGCCTGATGATCATAAATTGCCTGAGAATTACTACACCGTGCGAAAGATGATTAAAGGATTGAATATGGAGTATGAAAAGATTGATGCTTGTGAGAATGATTGTATGTTATTTTACAAGGAACATAGCAAAAAGACAAAGTGTGATATATGCAAAGAAGACCGATACAAAGTGCAAAAAGATCCTAAAAAACAAAAGATCCCTCGAAAAATCTTGCGTTACTTTCCTATTACCATGAGATTGCAGCGTTTATTCATGGCGGAGAAGACTGCAAAATGTATGAGATGGTACCATGATAGAATTGCAGTTGAAGGTGAATTAAGTCACCCGGCAGATGGAGATGAATGGAAACAATTTGATCGAAGATTTCAAAGATTTTCAAAAGAGATTCGGAATGTCAGACTCGGGCTCTCTACTGATGGATTTGACCCCTTTCGCGATAAGCACGCTAGGGAGTATACAGTATGGCCTGTGGTGGTTATTGTGTACAACCTTCCCCCATCCATGTGTACTAAGGCTCCATACATGTTTATGCCTCTTCTCATTCCTGGACCGACGGATCCAACAAAAGACTTACATGTTTATCTCAGGCCATTAATTGATGAATTAAAATTGTTGTGGCATACTGGAGTGGAAACATATGACATGTTCTCACGTACAAATTTTATGATGAAGGCGACACTTTTGTGGACAATTAGTGACTTTCCTGCACTTGCCATGCTTAGCGGGTGGTCCACTAAAGGTAAGTTGGCATGTCCAGTTTGCATGGGAGAGGTCAAAGGTAAGCAACTCAAACATGGTGGTAAAACAACATTTTATGGAACTGCTCGGTATTTTTTGGAGCCAGATGATCCTCTCAGAAGGAGTACGAGATTTGGAAGAGTTGAGACACGATCAGTTTGTGCTCGACATTCAGGGTCACGTGCAAAGGTCATGTGTGAGCAAATACAGTTTCCCCCACCGGGAAAGTCATCGAAGAAAAAACCAAAAGATTATGGTGTGACACATAATTGGACTCACAGTTCTCCATTTTTTGAGCTTCCATATTGGGAGACACTCAGCCTTCGTCATAGCATTGACATTATGCACACCGAAAAGAATGTATTTGACAATATTTTCTACACAATTCTTGATGATTCGAAGAAGTCTAAAGATAAAACCAAATCAAGAAAGGATTGTCAAGAGTTAGGTGTACACCGTGAGTTGTGGATTCAATATAATGGTATAAAACCACATGCACCATATGTACTTTCGAGTGAACAAGTTCAAAAGTTGTATAAGTGGATAGTCTCATTGAAACTCCCAGACGGGTATGCCTCAAACATATCTAGGTGTGTGAATTGGAAGAAAAATTGCATTCGTGGGATGAAATCACACGATTGTCACGTCTTCATGCAAAAAATGTTGCCTATCGTTTGTCGTGATCTACTTCCGAAACATGTGTCTGATCCTATCATTGAATTGTGCAACTTCTTTCAAGATTTATGCTCGTCTAGTCTCAAATACACAGATTTAGAGAAAATGGAGAGAGATATAGTGACAATAATGTCTAAGCTTGAAACTGTCTTTACTCCTAGTCTTTTTGATCCCATGGAGCATTTGCCACTGCATTTAGCAACTGAGTGTAAGTTGGGTGGCCCGGCCAATGGGCGTTGGATGTATTTTATTGAAAGATACTTGCACAACTTGAAATTGAAGGTTGGAAATAAAGCTCGAGCGGAGGGTTCAATGGCACAACGCTACATTGAGGAAGAATGTGTACACTTTTGTACGTTATATTTTGATTCCAAGAATGGATTGATGCATAATCAATTACGTCGAAATGAGGCCCCTCAAATGTTTCATAATGCCAATTTGTTAGAAGTTTACACATATCCGACACATCCTAGTCTACGAACTAGAGATAGAATCTTGAGTTGTGATGAATATGAACTCGTGGCATACTATGTTCTTATTAATTCGCCGGAGGTTGGAAAGTACTTGAGGTAAGTTATTTTTAAATAACTTCTTTTTTAAAATTACTTTAGTTCAAAATGTGATATTTTTATTATTTAACTTGATTATGTAGGGGTTTTCAAAAGTTGGTACAACGACAATACCCACATTTGAATGATGCGGAAAAGGAACAATTTCAAAAAGAACAATTAAAAGATTGGCTCGAAAGAAGGGTATGCATTATAATTTATACACAGACACATACACAAATTTTCCTCATATTATATTTCTCACATATGTTATTAGGTACAAGATGACGAAGAGCTCAACAAGAAATTTATAGACCTAATAAGAGGTCCGTTGTATAAAGTGGAGTCTTATAAAGCATGCAAGTGCAATGGTTACAAATTTGATTGTGTAAATGCTAATGAGCTCACTTCACCAAATTCCGGTGTTGTTGTCATTGGTGAGAAATTTAATTATTTTTCTTAATATCTAACTTGTATTTTTCTTTACCAATTGTTTTCCAATTTAATACATTTTATTTCTAGGGACTTCTTACGAAGAACATTATGGTAACTACTATGGAAGGATAGAAGAAATTTTAAAACTCTTTTATCAAAATGGGCATCAAGTGATCATCTTCAAATGTCATTGGTTTGATCACACGACACATGTGAAAGTCGATAAACACCGGATGACTACCGTAGATGTTAAATCAAAACTAAATGCCGAAGACGTGTTTGTGTTGGCTAGCCAAGCTCATCAAGTATACTATGCACCAAACATTTCTAATGCAAAATCATCATGGTACACGGTTTTAACAACAAAGAGGCGACTAGTTGATGAAAGTGTGTCAATTCAAGAAAAAACCGGGATGAATGATGATGCTTTACAAAATGAAGTGTCAAATGCTTCATCATCGCATGTTGAAAGAGTTATTATTCGTGATCCCTCAAATTTTTTTGTTGACTTGAGAATGTTTGAAAATGACTATTCGGTAGATTACAACAATGAAGAAGAAAGTGAAAGAGATAAAGAAGATGAAGAAGAAGACGAAGACGAAGACAAAAATGAGGATGAAGATGACTTGACCGAATGACAACGAAAAGTTTCACACGGCTAATTTCCACCGATCTCGGTAGAATTGAAATAAAATATATAAACATATTTTACCCCATTTCTCTCACTTTCATCTCTCTCAAGCGGCTGTCAATTAAAATTAGGGTTTAATAAAGGTGAAGGAGGCGGCTATCGACTGAGAAAATCAATGGCTGATGAACGCTCAAAGAATGCAATCAAGCTGATAAAAACTTCACAGGTTCATCTCTCTTTCCTTGAAATTAGGGGTTTTTACATTTTTATAATGCGCTCTCTCTTTCACCATTCTCTTGGCTTATTTGGGGGTTATGTAATTAGTGGGGTGTACTGAGAAACAAAACTTAATTGGATACAAATAAAAATGAAGGAGATGAACTATACCTGTGTGTAAACTATGTATGTAACTGCTGTGTGTCGGGAGTTACTGAATTTGTTTGTTGGATGGTTTTTGTTACTGAATTTGGAGGCGGAGGAGCTGAGGTTTCAGTTTAGTACTGTTTAAAGCCCCATCTTATTATGAAACCTAATATTAGTAGTAGTGGGCTGGGATTAAACTTTGTATTAAGCTAATTGTCTCATCTCCTATTATATTTTTGCTATAATCTTCCCTTGGTCCAGCTTAAACCGGGGTCTGCATAATATTTGTTTACCATTCTTGGTTTTCTGTATTACTACACACTCTTTTTAATCACCCTAATCTTGAATTTTCTTCACTTAGAAATCTTGATGTTAAAGATTTTCCACTTCGTCAACGACAGCTTTCGAGACATGCTTACTAAATGACTGTTGTTAGTGTAATTAGTGATTTCCGTTAGTACTATTGCAGATGTTGATTTCAGTATTAGTATATCAACAGGGCCTATTAAAAGATGTATATCAACATGTCATTTTAGAAGACTAAAGTCTGGCCGACCTATGACCCCCTGTGTACTGCAGATTAATACAAATGGGACCTTGACAATTACTGTTTTGACATACTCTTTTATGTGTTTTTTAGGTGGTCTGGACTGGTCCAAACTCAAGGAAGGGAAAAGGATACAATAATGGTGGGACCAGCGGAAGTGATCCACACAAACCTAGTGACGAAGAAAGTCAGGGGGAAGGGTCTTACGAGGTGGGAGAAGGCAGCCAAACAATTCTGTTTGAGAGGAAAAGGCGCACGTGTTGTGAAGGCGACTACCCGAGAAAACCAACTTGGAATGCAAGACCAACGGTTCAATTACTTCGGAACCTAAAAGGGTAATAAATTTATTTATATTCCTTCAATAAATATTTTGGTTGTTTTTTTGGTAGTTTTTTAGAGGGAGGTTTTCTTTCTGGGGTTTTTTCCTCTATTTAGTTTCTGCATTTCAGTTTTACAGTCCTCTTTTGCTATATAAACATTTAAACAATAATTTATTTCTTTAGAATACAAGTATGAATTCTCCATGTATTTTCTTTTAACAGGAAGTTTTGAAAAAGTCAATATTACAAAAACGCCAAAATGGTAATTAGAAAAGATTTATGAAATTTTCATTTCTAAAATTGTAGCTTGGTTATAGCAGGAGTTTGAACATTGTCCTTGCAGTAAACTTCATAATATAATGACTATTTATGTGGTAGTACTTTTGTGTAGCATATTGCAATTTGTATCCCTGTTTATAGCTCAGAAGTACTTGAATGCTAGATGTAGATACTGTTCATAAATGATCTAAATTGAACTGGGAGGAATTATGTTGAACTATATTATATTAATATCATTGTTATCAAATATTGCTAACAGAAAATGCCTTGAGTTTTTTTAATACTTGTATAGATTGGTTAAAGCATGTGCTAATATCTCAGTTAGGTACTAGCTAAATCTATCTTTGAAACATTAAATACCTCAGTGGTGGGCAGGAAGCTTAGCAGACCACAATATAATTTTCTAATTATTGTCAGTCATGCAATAGTGATTTTCATACTTCAGTCTGTTTTAGCATATAAGACTTTAGTGTGTTGTTTAATGATATAGTAACAGTCAGCTAAATTTCAGACTATTTTGTTAAAACTAAAATCAGACCAGTAACTCAACTAATAGTATGAAAATTGGGAAGTGAATGCCACAATGGAAGGGTGCGGTGTTGATAAACACCTCTATACATTGAGCATTGTTTGTACTAGACAAGGCAATCCAACTTAGTTAGGAATGTACACCTAAGCACACACCTGATGATGCTACAAGTATTATATAGATTGATGTAAATAAAGATTGTTTAGCTACAGATTACATTTATTGGCCCCTCTAGATTAAATAAAAATCTCTGGTTCTGGTTTGTTCTGTGGCTCGGTTTTTCCGAGTTGGGTTCTCCATCGAGATGATAAGACCTGGCCTTTTTGCTGACATTAAGAAATTTGCTGACATTTGGATTGACAACCATAAATTGTTTTAAAGTTCTTGTTTTTAATAAGCATTATATCTGTTTAAAGTGCTTGTTTTTAACATCAACTTGCTAAACTTTCATTATGTTTTTACAGTTTTATGGGGAATACACCCAAGAAAACATTGGCACGCCTTGCTCGCCTGAAATGGGATGAACATACAATCTCTACAAAGGGAGCTGCACGTAATGCTTGGTACAACAGATGTATCAACTGTTTTAAAGTAAGTATTTTAATTTTATTTTTCTTTCAGCCTTTGTAAACTACTACTTGGGGTTTAGAGTTTTTACTTCTAATTTATTCTCAACAGATGTAATGCTTAATTTCATTCTCCTCGATCAACTTTCTTGTTTCATTCTTGTTTTCTTAACATCCTTTAGAGTTTAGAGTTTAGAGTTTTCTTTCTTTTTCATTTTCTTTCTTTCTTGTTTAGAGTTTACTTTCTTTCTTGTTTTTTTGAACTTACTTTTAGACTTTTATATCTTGTTTCATTTCAAGTAATATATAAATTAGGTAGCTTAAACCAAAGTGTATGATTTTGGTTAAAATCACATATATTGGTTATAAATCATATATTTTATTCACTAATTATCGCTTCGATATTGTAAATCAATCTTTCAATAAAAGTGTGACCCGTTGTGCGGCTAAAAGTGTGTTTTCTGGTTTTATGATTTGTTTGTGTTAAGTGTAGATAAGAATTAGTGGACATTAGTGTTGTTTTTAACTGAAATAAAACATTCAGATAAGAGTTTGCAAGTAGCTCCCAGAGTTCTCACGGTTTTTACTCACATGATGCACGGTTTGTGTTTTGTTTTTTTCTCTTTAAGGACTATATAAATTGTAAGTGTACATTTTAGCGTATCACATGTTAATCTCCTAAACGTAGTTTATAATCACACTCATTTGAGTACTTTAAAATCACACCGACTGCTCTAGTACAACTGTGGTGGCTGGTGGGACTAAAAATGCAAGACAACCCTGAGTTAACTTTGTTGAGTCTACTGTCACAATTCATGCAATAAATATAGCCACTACTAATGTTTAACTAGTCTTATATTATCATGTTTCTAGCTACTAATAATTAATATGAGACTGAATGTTTTTTAATTTGAAACACTTTACTAAGCTTTTTTATTTTAAATCTAAGCAATTTATTTTGACAGGAGTACTACATTTATCCGAAGGGGATTCTCGAAGAAGATGGGGACGGAGCTGTGAGAGCACATCTGAATAGGAATTTTAAGTCCTATCTTGGTACTGAGAGGGCCCGACTGCTCAAGAAGTTGAATGTCTTATTTGAATGCGGATATACTGAAGAAGAACTCGACATAAAAGGTGAAGCATTCAAGCCTCATTACTTCTCTCAGCGGGCATGGAATTCGATATGCGCGTATTGGGGCACACCTGAATTTAAAAAATTGTCGGATGCTGGCAAGAATGCCCGAGAAAAGATGGAATTTACCTCTCGTACTGGTGCAAAACCATATGAACAAAGACGACAGGTATTATTCTATCTTGTAAATAGAATAGGTAGTTTTTTTTATCTTTTGCAAGTATGAGTGGATATGTCCTTGATTTTGTATTATAAGTTCTTATTTTGGTTTTAATCTCTCATGTTTTGCTATCTATGCTGATGCCCTCCCAGAACAAGACTAATTACTTAGCATTAATGCAAATATAAAACACATAACGCTTCACTACAACTGTTCTGAAGTAAAGGTGTTTAATTTAATATGTTTTGACTGATTCAGATTTTACTTAAATCTTACAGCCTGGTGAAATTAATAAACAAATTACTAAAATAAAATAAATCACTAATTATCTCCATCTTACTACCTCCTTACCCCATCACTAATTTCATTTTTTTAATTCTTTATTTATTTTTTAAAATTATTACATTTAATTATCTACTTTCTAATAAATAACTATAACTTATAAGTTATAATTTACTAAAAATATTACCAACTTATAATTAAAATATTTATTATATTTATTTTCCATCTGACAGGAAATAGATGAAGTCAGAATTGCTAAAGGTGAGATGCCAATCAGTGATGAGGAATTTATAAATACCGTGTACGACCCTACTGAACCAGCTGTGATAGAGCTACAGGTTTGTATTTTATTTTTAAGTAAACTGATTTATAATTGAATGCTTGTTTTTAGGGTCAATTAATAGAGAAGTGCTTTATTTGTGATTTTCCTTTCATATATTATAGGGAAAACTGAAAAAGGTGCGAGTTGAATTGGCAGATGAGTTGGAAGCTGCTGATGAAGGGGCATCCCCACGTACACAAAGGGCAATTCAGCGGAAGAATAATCTGATTGTGCTAGCTGGAGCGAGACCCCCGACTAAGGGGAGGGTTAACTTGTTTCCCCAAGATACCTTGGCGGAGTTGATGGGAGCACAAGATGCAATGAAGCTATTAAAAAAAAGAAAAATGAAAGACTCTGACGAATCATTTGACGTTGCTCCCGAAGAAATCTATTCTATGATGCCAACGATCTTAGAAGAAGTGAAACAAATGGTTCGTTCTTTACCCATGGAGGTGATGCGATCTGTTCTGGACGAGAAAGTGAGTAACCTGGCCACTGCTGCTTTTCCAGACCCGAGTCAGCGATCAAAGCACAAAAATTATGTGCGGACAGCAAGTGTTGCGCTAAAAGGGATCTTGAAGGACAATGATAAGATCATTGTACAGGTAACATATTTTGTTTACTTAAATTACTTGATCTAGAAAGCCATATATTTATTTAAGATGAAGTTTTTTTTTGAAGAATGTTAAGCCAAAAAACCTGTGAAGCAGATTATCATTATTATCTACTGATAATAATTATATGATAATAACAAGTTATAAACTAAATAATCATATGACATGCAAATCTGATCCAGGAATGAAGATCAGTTTTATGGTGTCAAATCTCTGGTTGTCATTATCTTCAATAACAACAATTGGACCAGTCTTAGTCACGGGTCAAATTGTTTGTGAAGTTACAGTTTTGATCAGTCTTGGTTGATATTGATTTGAAATGAAGTATTGATTCACTTCTTTTGGTAATATTATGTTGAATTGTAGTATTGAGACTCAAGGTGACAGACACAATTATATTTCAAAATATAACGAATTTATGTTATCGGTTCTAAGGTTCAGTTAAAATGATTAATTAATTGCAATGCATTGTAATATGAAGGCCTACCACGAGGAGTAAGTTTTTTAATTATGTTTGTATGCTCTGTGGCCTAGTTCATGTACAAATATAAACTGACTTTTTATTTTGTTCACGTGCGATTTTGCAGTCTGCTCTATGTTATATATTTATATTAATTGCTAGCATGTTACCAATACTTGCCTTCATGTTTAGTTTATAAACACTTGCATTTTATAATATATGCTTAAAACTTTACAAGTTTCATGCATGCAGGTGACTATATATGTTTTCTGATAAGTATCAGTATATTTATTCAGCTTATTTAGTTGCCTGTATGCTTTGTTTTGTAAGGTAATTATATAGGTTTTATTATATTAACAAAATATTGGTATACTTGTTTATGTACCGATGCAGGAGACCCTGCTAGGGAAGGCATTGGTGGTGCACAACACCTCCAATAATGGAAATAAAGATGCAGTTGGAGGCGACAATGAAGACGGAGTTGGAGGCGAATATGAAGATGAAGATCTTGACGCACACAACTATCCGTTGCTCTAGGTCTTTTTATTTGGTCTAGTGAACACACTTAGCTTTTTATGGACTGATGGATTTAGAACCTTCAGTTTCCCTTTTGTAAAGCTAGCTCTTTTCTTAAACATTTCCGGGTATGTAACTAATGGTTTATTTGAACTTTCTACTATTATTCGGTACTGGATATAACCCGGATATAACTGTCAGCACTGAAATTTCTAACTCCTTTGTAAAGCTAAGCTAACTAGCTATTTTGTTAAGCGTTTAGGGAATGTAACTTTTGTTAAGCTAACTAGATTTGTTAGCATATATCTTTGTTAGTCTGTGAATTGCGTTTGGGTGTACAGGTATATAAATATGGCCTATCATTAGTGCTGGTCATAAGCACTATTATGTTTTTTTGGCTCTTAATTCGACTAACGTTGGTTGAGTTTAAATGACATTTGTTGGATAAATACAATCGAATTTAGAAACACCGGTCGAGTTTAATATTCGACCAAAAACAGTCAAAGTTACTTTTTGATTAAAAATAGTTGAATTTATTTTTTTACTCAAAGCGGTTGAATTTCAAAAGTGACCGGTTACGGTTGAATTTAGTATTTTTTGGCGGGAATTTCAAATTATAAAAAAAAATTGGCGGTATTTTCAAATTTCAAGCGAAAATTTGAAAAGTTGACGTAAAATTCTGCTGGAATCAAATTTGACCATCTTCGGTCGAATTTTTACAGTCGAATTTAAACGGTTGTAATTTTTCGGTCGTAATCCGACGGTCGAATTTAGTTAAATACGACCGAAATACGACCGAACTTCTAAATTCGACTCCCTCTATTACAACCGATTCAAAATCGGTCGAATTTAGGTAAATTCGACCGCGCGCGGTCGAATTAAGCTAAATTCGACTGATTTTTTTCGGTCGAATTTAGCCTTGTTTCTTGTAGTGTACAATTTTTTTTATAAAATTCTGTATACTTAGCACTACTGTTTATCCCGACATTAAGAAAGTTTGTTTTCTGTTAATTTGTGGATACGTGCATACGCTGAGTTCTCTCACTAATAATATTAAGTTGGAGTACTAGTTTTGTTAATCCAAAGCATTCTTGATCAACAAATAACTGAAAATGAGTGATACGTACAATTTTCACATTGAGATTTGAAATAAGCTATCACCCGTTACGCCCGGATGATAAAGCGGTACAACCATGTGTGCAATGCAATATTCTTTTATTCATAATTACTTCATGTATTGGAAATGATGTTTGTAGTATTATTTCACGAATCAAGATACAGTTAAATCATATTATATTTTGTATTTTGTGTATATATTTAATCAAATAATTATTCACCGTCTATAGCTCGATTATTTTTTTTTAACACAAATACATCCAACTATCTCTAAAACTTTATTATCTTATATATTTTACAAATTTATTTTTATATTATGATGTGCCTGAGGTTGTTCTTACGATTGTGTCTTAGATTAGAAGATTTTTTCATATATTAGTAGGGGTATTTTTGTAAATATAGGGGAATGACTTAAAATTACAAAATATCCATATAAAATTGTACTCAAAATTCTTATAATATCAGTCTAGATTCCCGAGAACAACCTCAAATACAGTTTTCTCATTATATATTTACCTCCTAAACTCAACTCAAAAATTCATCCCCTAAACTCAGCCCAAAAATCAGATGTGTTACATTATAAAATATGATTCCAATGAGAACAATTTTTGGAAGAGAACAGCAAGAACAATTATTATGTACTTATTTTAAATATTATATTGCTCTGAGCAGAAAAATAGGATTCTTAGTGTTCTCGTGCTAAAAAAATCTTGATAGGGCGTGACTTTTATATTTTCGAATCTTAATTTATCAATTACACATTTTTCATATTAAAATTATACGGCCTAAAAATTATCTGAGTAGATATGAATTTAGAAATGTAATATTTGTCCGTAATAGTTGGCTCAATTAATTAAAAAGAAGAAAACTATCACGTTAACTACGATAAAAAAAAGAAATGTAATATTTTCATAATTAAATTAGGTGTCATTATTATAACTAATTAATACATAAAAATGAAGTGATTGATTATGGTATATCGTGAGTGACACTAAAACTAACTGGTCCTGACGAACTCCGCTCTTCTTATTTAGTATTAACGAAAGAAAACAAGTAATCTCAGAAGAAAGTAAAGTAGTTAAAATGCATATTAAGATTTACTAGCTTGACCTACACGTTACTGGCAAATTGGGATGACCTGTGCGTCTGCATGTACTTGCATGAGAATATATTTGCTTGATCTCAGGTTTTGCATTTCTGAATCCCTATAAATTGGCCATTGAATTGTCACAATTTCCAATACCAAACATTCTCTCTCTCTCTCTCTCTCTCTCTCTCTCCTCTCTCTCTCTCTCTCTCTCTCTCCTCCCTCCCTCTCCTTCTCTCTCTCTCTCTCTATCTCTCTCTCCCTCCCTTCCTCTCTCTCCTTCCCCCCTCTCTCTCTCTCTCCCTCTCTCTCCCTCTCTCTCTCTCCCTCCCTCTCTCTCTCTCTCTCTATCTGTCTCTCTTCTCTCTCTCTCTCTCTCTCTCTCTCTCTCCCCCTCTGTCTTCCTCTCTCTCTCTCTCAGGAGTGCAATGCCTAATTATCTCATACTGGTACTTTCTTTCATTTTCCTCCTAAATTCATCATCGGCGGAAAGACTCACGATAAATGTGAGAAGATTAGGAGCCAAAGCTGATGGCAAGACAGATGTTTCAAAGGTTCTTCTTCGAGCATGGAATTCAGCTTGTGCCTCCAGAAAGGAAGTCCGAATTTACGTGCCCCGAGGAAGATACTTGATTCGTAATCCTATAGTGTTCAATGGCCGCAACTGTAAACGTAGCATGTTCTTGCGTATTGAGGGCACTATTATAGCTTCCACTGATTATAATTTGATCGGAAAAAATGGAAACTGGATCAAGTTTGAGAGAGTTAATGGACTGTTCATATCCGGGGGCACTCTAGATGCTAAAGGTGCTGGTCTCTGGAACTGCAAAAAATCTGGAAAGAATTGCCCTACTGGCGCAACGGTATGATGTTAGCTGAAATTTATATGACTGCAATCAAATGCATACAAATGCATTCAAACTCAACTTTAACTGCAAAAAAAAATATAACTTCAATTGTTTTAAGAAAAGAAAAATGTTAGAGATCTCAAATATTTTCCCAAAATCTTCCCCAAATGCTGATGTGTCAAGTGTAATTACTAAGTTTCCTAAAATGATATGAATCACGCGTGCATATATATATGCGCCCCAAATCAAAACGTGCCACTCGTATGTCACGTCATTTGTTAAAAAATTTGGTGAATGAATTTGGGGTACATAGCACTACTCTTAAGAAAAATTGAAAAATAAAAGTTGTGTATATTTGTTTTGAAAAAATGCCTCTAAGAACGTATTAGACGAGTTATATGAGTAGCGGAGTATTTTTAATGGTGGACTTCTAATTTTTAATTAAATTCTGTAATTACAAAAGTACCGCAACATTCACATTAAAAATCTATATGTACTAACCAAAATTAGGTGAATACGTGCTTAGGAGCATGAAGCCTATTGTTTTTTATTGCGGACAGTATAAAAGAGATTGAAATTGTTTGTTTTGGATGCAAGCCTGTATTTCGCAAATATTTTAAAAAAGAGTAGAGTATCAAATAAGCCTGGTTTTTTTTACCTGAGCAATGATGGTTAATTGTCACTTTGCAGAGCATAGGGTTCTACAGCTCGACCAATGTTGTAGTGAGCAGATTAACATCAATAAACAGTCAAATGTTCCACATGATCATCTACAAAAGCAGAAATGTCATTCTAAAAGGAATCACAATCTTAGCACTCGGAAGTAGTCCCAACACCGACGGTATTCATCTGCAATTATCATCAGGCGTAAGCATTTCTCAGACTCGAATCAGTACTGGGGATGACTGTGTGTCAATTGGACCTGGGACTAATAACACATGGATCGAAAATGTTTCCTGCGGTCCTGGTCACGGCATTAGGTAAACTTTCCTATCTGCCCGGATTAAATTTTATCGATTTTGACACAATAATCCTGATTAATTTGGTTGCGTAAACTAGCATTGGGAGTCTCGGATGGGATCTGCAGGAACCTGGTGTTCAGAATGTGACTGTGAAATCGGTTACCTTCCGAAACTCCGACAATGGTGTGAGAATAAAAACATGGACAAGGCCTAGCAATGGATTTGTAAGGGATGTTCTATTTCAAAACATTGTGATGAATAATGTCAAGAATCCTGTTCTTATAGATCAAGACTATTGTCCCAATGCTAAAGATTGCCCTGGAAAGGTATTTCTCAACTTAATTATACAGTTTAAAACTCGATTAAGTAATAATCGTTAAAGTAATAATCTCGTTAAAATAATTTTTTTTTCCGGTTTCAACATAATGGACACAGTGTATTTTTACTCTCGGTAAAGTAATAAACTTGCTGAAGTAATATTTTTTCTTGATCCCGACCCTATTACTTAAAAACTTCTGACAACTTTTTTGAAATTCGGTGTAAAGTACTACGCTTTCACTACGTAACTTACTTCTAGCAGTCTAATATTACTATTTGTTGTTTTTTGAATAGGTATCTGGTATTAAGATCAGCAATGTAAGGTATCAGAACATTCGAGGAACATCGGCAACGCCAGTTGCTGTGCAGTTGGAATGCAGTAAGAAATATCCTTGCACTGGAATAAGACTGCAAGATATAGCACTCACTCACAAAAATGGAGCTGCAAAAGCTTCATGTGCCTATGCTGCAGGCACTGCTTCTGGTGTCATGAAGCCTCCTAGTTGTTTGAACAGATAAATACTTTCATTAAGCCTCCAAGTTGTTTGTTGTACAGATAAATGTGATACTAAAATACTACGAATGAAAATATTTGCCTTGATGATTTTTTTGTTGTTGAAAAAATGAAGAGAATTTACTAAAAATACTAACTTTTCTAAGTTTTTTTGCGATTTTACTATCTTCTGATTTTTTTTTGTAAAAATACGGAATAAACAAAAATCAACCAGATATGCAACTAGTTGAATAAGGCCGCTTCAATTCGACTAAAAACGGTGGAATTTGTTTTTCACCTAAAATTTGAAAATCCCACCTAAAAATTTAAATTTTTGAGAAATTTGAAACGCGCACCTAAAATATAAATTCGCCTGTATTTGGTTTAAAATATTACCGAATGCGGTCGAATTACGACCGCATATAATACGAGCCATTGGATTATCTTTGGTGCTTAAATTTGGCACGTTGGATCTAAATCACGCGGATCGCTGACGTGACCTGGCTAAATACAACTGTAGTCAGTTAAATTTAGGAGTGTCAATTTATAAATTCAGTTCATATATTAAGTATTTTCTGTTATGAAAATTATAATTCGGATAATTTCTATAAACAAATATTGTTATTGTTAAAGAATTTCTTAATATATTATAATTTTTATAATTTATTTTAGCAACTCATTATTTAATAAAAAATTAAAATTGTGATTTTGATCGATTTATATGATAATTCCATTCACAAGAGTGTGCGGAGAAATTTAAAATTATGTTTAATTATATTTTATTGTTAATTTAATTGAGATCTAATGATCAAAATACATTTATTCTTTTCTAAAACAAATTCTTATCCCTTTAATATATAGATATTGACATCTGTAAGGTTGGGTCATTCATAAACATTTTTTAAAAAATCGAAACATCAATCTGGGACTAAACACTACTAAGAAACTCGTCAAACTACTGGTTGACGATTAAAATAGAAAACCAAATTTATTTATTTATTTTCAAATTTTTTATCATATCACCGAAATATATAGATCTTGACATCTGTAAGGTTGGATCGTTCATAAACATTTTTTAAAAATCGATACATCGGTATTAGACTAACACTAGTAGAAAGTATTGGTCAAACTATTAGTTGATTATTAAAATAGCAAATCATATATATTTATTTTTTTAAAAAAAATTATCATATCACTAAAATATATAGATATTGACATCTCTAAAGTTGGATCATTCATAAATATTTTTAAAAAATCGAAACATTGGTATTAGACTAATACCAGTGTTATAGAAATCGTCGTATTAGCCGATAAATCGGTCGAGATATCGGCTGAAAGCATATTGCCGATCTAACTCCGGCTAATCGGAGCAGTATACGTTTTGTTGATGTCGGTCAATAGTTGGGTCAAAAGTCGAGAAAGTCAACGACAAATCAACACAACACAGGTCGGCGATATACATCAACAAACACAACACAGGTCGGCGACGGAATGGAAGAAGATGAAATAGAGAGAGCAACTCAGCTCGGAAGAAGTGCCTGCCGACAGGATTTCAGGAACTAGACTCAATGACTCGACTCATTTTTATTGATTAAAAAGTATATATAATGAGAGCAGTGTTGACCATCTACATACACGATCTAATAATTAAATTAGTCAGGAATATATAAAGTGAATTGCCTAAAATTTTCTGGTTAATATTTTAGTTATATATTGTTACATATTGATCTCATGACAATTGACAAACGATGAGTTAATAATAGTTTTTTTACATAAAAATTTATTTAATATATAATTTAAATACATATTTATATATAAATATGTAAATAATAATATGACTAATCAAATTAATCGTATATTTTTGAAAAATAATAATATAATACAACCGATTTTATTCCGATTTAAACATCCGATAAATCCCCGATTTCGATAAATCGTAAATCGGTAACTGAACCGATTTAGTCCGATTAGCGATTTCTGTAATACTGACTAATACTAGTAAGAAGTACTAGTCAAACTACTAGTTGACTCTTAAAAGAGCAAACCAAATATTTATTTTTTTTCCTAACTTTTTTATCATATCACTAAAATATAATAGATCTTGACATCTGTAAGTTAGATCATTCATAAACATTTTTTAAAAAATGGAAACATGAGTATGAAGACTAAACACTAGTAAGAATTAGGGTCAAACTACTGATTGACTGTTAAAATATTGTAGTATATTTGATAATGTCATGTGTAATATGCATTTGTGTTTAGTTTCAGATCTTACCTAACAGGACAAATCAGTACTTACTGGAAAATCAGCACTTATACTGAAAACAGAACTTAAGATATCAGAACTTAAGTTATCAGAAGATATTTATCAGGAGATAATATCAGGACTTAAGGAGACTTTCAGATAAGGCAGGAGGCTGATTGAAAGGAAAGAAGATCGAGACTAAGACAGAAAGAATTATGCATGAAGAAAGAATTCTATGAAGAATAGAATACTTGGAAGAAAAGATAACTAGTTGATATATTTTAGGAAGCAGAATTATATTACATATCAATTAGAATATTATCTTGTAACTGTATAGTATATAAACTCAGGCATAGGGTTTACACTATAAGTGTTATCATTATCGAAGTTATTATTCTTTGTAACCCTAGCAGCTCTCGTGATAATTTGTTCATCACTGAGAGAGGACAGTTCCATATTGTAACAGAGTTTATTGTTGAATAAAATCTATTTTCTGTTACTTGAATTCTTATATTCGATTTGATTGTAGTAAACACTGTATTCAACCCCCTTCTACAGTGTGTGTGACCTAACAAGTGGTATCAGAGCATATATGTTCACACATACAGTTTAAGATCCAAAAATAATCATGTCTAAAGAAGAAACTCAAACCAAGCCCACCAAAACTGAAGAACCTCCAAAAACCATAACCAATAGTCGATATGAGACTATAAGAGTTCACATGTTGAAACCTTCTGAGTATTCCATATGTAAAGTGAAGATGGCTATGTTTCTGGAAGCTACAGATCCAGAATATCTCGACAGGATTAATGAAGGACCACATATGCCAACCAAACTCTCTGTGGAAGTTACAGGCCAGCCAGCAAAGTCTGTACCAAAGGAGAAAAGTGATTCACTGCTGAAGATATCTCATCGATTGCAAAGGATGCATAGGTAAGACACTTGCTGCATAGTGCCATTGATAATGTCATGTCAAACTGGGTAATTCAATGCAAGACTGCAAAAGAGATATGGGATGCTTTGGAAACAAGGTGTCAGGGAACTTATTCAATCAAGAAGAACAGGAAGACTATGCTCACTCAAGAGTATGAGCACTTTGACTCAAAGCCTGATGAGTCATTAATTAATTTATATGACAGATTTATCAAACTCTTGAATGATTTGTCACTAGTTGACGAAGAGTATGATATTGAAGATTCAAATCTTAAAATCCTGTTAGCTCTTCCTGAAAGATGGGATTTGAAGGTCATAATAATAAGAGACAACTATAATCTTGATGAAACAACTCTTGATGAAATTTATGGGATGCTCAAGACTCATGAACTTGAGATGGAAGAAAGAAGCAAGAGGAATGGAAGAAAGTCAAGGACAGTTGCCTTTGTGGTTGAGGAGGAAAGTCCCAAAGTTGCTGCCTCAAGTTCTGATAGTGATGATGACTCAGAAACTGAAAGTATACCTGAGATAGACCCTGATGAAGAGATGATGAAGCTGTGTGCTCTTATGATGAAAGGAATCACAAATATTGCATACAGGAAATTCAGGAGAGGAAAGAAGTTTTCAGGAAAGGTACAAGTTCTGATAAGAAAGGTTTCAGAAAATCTAAAGGCAAAGGAGGAAAGTCTGACAAAGGAGATTACTCAAATGTTAAATGCTACAACTGTGGTGAGAAAGGCCACATACCTCCAGATTGCAGAAAAGGGAAAAGTGACAAAGGCAAGACTCTTGTCACAAAGAAGAAAAGTTGGTCAGATGCTTCAGATTCTGAAGATGAGGAAAACTATGCCTTGATGGCAAATGCTGATAGCAGTTCTGATACTGCTGACTTAAAGGTGCCTCAAACTACTTATGCCTTTCATACTGATGATATTACTGAGTTGAGAAGATATCTTAAGACCATGTTCATTAGTTATAAAGATCAAACTTTAACATGTGAAAGATTAACTTCTGAAAATCTTGCTTATAAAAAGAGGAATGATTATTTAGAAAAAGAGTTAGTCATGTTCCATTAAACTCAGAAAGATAGAGATGATGCCTTTTATGTTAGGGATGAAGTGCTAAAAATGAATGAATCTCTAAAAACTGAGTTAGAAAAGGAAAGAGAGATTATCAGGACTTGGACTAACTCTGGTAAAGCAACTCAGGATATTCTTAGTAGTGGAAACTGGAAAGAGGGCTTAGGTTATGGAGATGATAAGAACAGTAAGAGAACTGTAGAAACTGAGCCTATAGTTGTTAAACAAAAACCAAAGGTAAATCCTGTTAAGTTTGTAACCACAAAGTCTGATATTGAGAAATAAGAAGTTAAGGAGAAAGTAACTTCTGACAAACCTAAACAGGATAAGCCAACTGAAGTTAACATAGGCTTAATGACTAAGAAGTAGCTTAAACATAAGCTGAAAGATGTTAAGAATGTAAACAAGGTAAAGCCACCTAGGAAAAATAAGAATGGAAAGGAATGTGTGAACAAAAGTAAAAGTTATAAGCCTGCTCCTAATGCTCCTAGAAAAACATGTCATAACTGTAGAAATTCTAACCATCTGGCTTCTTTTTGCGAGGAAGAATAAGAACATAAACTCCTTACCTTCAAAGTCAGGAGTTAAGAGTCATTCTGTTAGATATAAGCCACAAAATCCTTGTTTTCATTGTGGTAGTTTATGGCATTTCATTTATACTTGTAAGGAATATCATAGTTTGTACTATGATTTTTATCAAATAAAACCTTCTGTAAAGAAAGTTAGCATTATTCCTTCTAGTGTAAGTTCTGATGCAAAGTCTGATATTGCAAATTCTGATAAGAAAACTGTTAACATAAAATCTGATGTTAAATCCGCTGTAAATGTTAACAAACTTAAAAAGGCCAAAGGATCCAAGCAAGTCTGGGTCCTTAAAACTAATCATTAGTGGTCTTTGTGATTGCAGGGCAACAGGAAAAATATCCTAGTTCTGGACAGTGGATGTTCAGGACTTATGACTGGAAATAAAGCCCTGCTATCAGACTTTGTGGAGAAAGCTAGCCCGGGTGTTTCTTATGGAGATGTCAATATTGGAAAAATTCTGGGATATGGCAATATCAATCTTGGGAATGTCATCATTGAAAAAGTAGCTCTGGTCTCAGGACTTAAACACAATCTGCTGAGTGTTAGTCAAATCTGTGACATAGGTTATCATGTGGATTTCTTTGAAGAACACTGTGAAGTTGTAAGCAAATCTACATGCAAAGTTGTTCTGAAAGGGTACATGTAATACCCCAACTTTTTATACAACAACTATACTTAGATATCAAACTTTATTCATTCTTAAAACAAGTCTCACATAGGCAAACAAGATTCCGAAATCCAACTCAGAAATAGTATCATATAGCTGAAATAAAGACAAATACAGAGAGACGCAACTCTAGGATAAGACGCTATCACTAAAATATTATTACAATAAGCTCAAGCCAAATACATTTCCTTGTCCATCCCAGAAGTTTAGCACCTAAAAATTTGTAAGTCATGAGCCAGACAGCCCAGCAAGAAAACAATTCGACACTAGTGGACCAAGGAGTTCATAATTTTTATAAAGCCAAAATCATTGCTCAAAATCCAAAGTTTACATATAACATAAATAAATTCCACAGCTCGCTAAGGTCACAAATACCTGGTGACACAGTATCATAGGTTCACAACTGTCAATAATGCGCCCCTTACTAAAATATCATAAACTGTGCAAAGCACGCCCTAGTAAGGTATCAAAATCTAGTTCCGGAACTATACGCAATTACTAAATGTTTCATAGGTCAGAGCTCACTGGGAATTCTTATGTCTAAAACAATTACTTGATCCATAATTGTTAAAATAAAAGCAGTGCAAAAATATTTAACAGATTTCAAAATAAAAATAAATGTGTGAAGAGTTAACTTACCTTGACACTGACAACCACTTTATCAATTTATCACTTCACGCAGAGAAATCCAACCTATGTAGTTATTATTAAAAACAAACATAATTAATTATCCTCATACACTCTAATACACAAACCAGGCAAAAGATAATATATATATAATTATATATACACAAAATAAGAACTCTAAAACAAACCAGGCAAAAGATATATATATAAAATTATATAACACAAAATAAGGACTCTAAAACAAAAAACCAGGCAATAAAAACAATATATACAGAGAGCTGCAATACAAAATCAGCCAACATTATAAAATAACATGCGTTGCAATACAAAACCAGGCAACAAGATAATATAAAAAAACTAAATATAATAAAATATTATACTAACAAGAATTTACTAAATGAGTTTTTAAAAATTATACAAGTCAATTAATACTATTACTACCATTTTCTAAAAACCACATAAGTAAAAAAAATTAAATAAATAAACATGTATGTACATATACTAATAAAATATAATTAAAAATTTCTAGAATGAATAAATGATTGATCAATTTATAAAAATAAAACTAACAAAAACAGAGACTTATAAAGAGAATAAAATCATCACATATGTCATTAACATAATAATAAAAACACTAATAATAATATCTCATAAAATAAATAAACAGTTACATATTAACAATCTTTTATAAAAATAATACACATAATTAACTATTTTTCATATTATCACGTTAACAACATAATTTAACAAAATCATATAAAAGGAGTTAACCAGAAATATCACATGTACATAATATTTCTTTTCACAAATCATTCTCTTTAAAATTAAAGACTACTTTTAAACAGAGCATTAAGTATTTAACAAAATATCAATGTATAATAAAATATAAATCACAAGCACATATATAAGTATTAAAATAACTTGACCATTACATAAATGAATACAGTACAACAATGAGTAACCTAAAACACACACGTTGAAAAGAAAATCGAGAGAAAGAAAAGTACCTGAGAAAGAAGAGAGCTGTACAAGAAACAAATAACTAAATTACATCTATTTATTTACAAATCTAACGTACTGTACTCCTAAGTTAACGCGTACTTATCAGTATCACCCTCCACTATTTTCAAAACTAACTCATATCTGTATTTTTAAAGTTTAACTCATATCTTATCTATTAGTAACAGGTTTTGACCAAGTAAAGAAAACAACTAAACGTTTCAAATTATGTACACTTTTTCTTTTTCTTTTTTAAAATAAAGTACATTAACATTTTTACTACTTGTATATATTAAATCACTAGACTTACATAAACATATATTTAATAAAAAACTGGTTTTTACATTCTACCCTCCTTAAAAAAATTATCCCCAAATTTTAACAAAACATAAATCAAAGTGTAACACATAATCATTGAAAGAAATTGATCGCGTACCTCAATCTTGCTTAGGTGTATGCTGATACACCCGTCCGTAATTTGGTCCAATAAGAGATGCCAAAGTGGCCTTATTTGTATTGTCTTTGTTACGATTTGGATCACGCTTTGGACATTCAGAAATCTTATGTCCCTTCTCTCCACAACTAAAGCAAGCTCCTGTGTTCCAACGTCTTTATCCAAGTGATTTTTGCCGCACCTTGAACATGTCACCTTGTTCGCTGAAGCGTTTCGAGAAAAATTTCCACCATTTCCTCGATTATTGAACTTTCTCGGGGGATCATTCTCGTTAAATCCACCTGTAGGCTCATATCTCTTCTTAGCCTCAGAGTCTTTCTTTCCTTCGTCTCCCACTAGCCCCCTCTCGACTACTAAAGCCTTGTTCAACACCATCTTGTAGCTGTTTAGCTCAAAAGCAGCCACATGCCTCTTAATCTCATTACGTAATCCTTCCTCAAATCTATGTGCCCTACTAATCTCGTCCGCCACCAAAGTTGGCACATACTTAGCCAAACGGGCGAATTCAGCCTCATACTCCGAGACAGTTTGCTTTTCTCCTTGTTCCAACCTTATAAAATCGCGCTCCAACTTAGCTCGTACCGTCCTGGGAAAATACTTGTCCTTAAATGACTCCTTAAAAGTTTCCCAAGTGTATGCTCCGGAAGCCTCTTCTTCATTATTTTCAACGCGTCTTTTCTCCATTAGCCACCAGTCGTAAGCACTTCCTTGGAGTTGGTAGCTTGCCAAATTAACCTTCTGCTCGTCCGTACTTCCTAGTAACTCAAAAATCTTCTCCATCTCTTGTAGCCACTTATCCACTTCTGAAGGATTTGTAGATCCTTCAAAAATGGGTGGACTTAACTTCTTAAATTCGGATATCAAGCTCCTAGGTCCACCTTGCTAGTTCCCCACCAACGTTGCCAATGTTTCAGCCAATTGAGTCATCACGTTGTTAGTATTCTGACGAGGCATGGTTCCTACATAATTCATTTAAAACTTGTTAGGTCACACACACTGTAGAGGGGGTGAATACAGTGTAAAGTACAATCAAATCGAACTTTAATATCTCAAGTAACAGAAAACAAACTTTATTGAAACAATAAACTCTGTTACAGTATGGAACTGTTACCTCTCAGTGATGAACAAATATCACGAGAGCTGCTAGGGTTACAATGAATAATCTTCTCGAATATGATAACACTTATAGTGTAAACCCTATGTCTGTGTTTATATACTACACAGTTACAAGATAATCGCTAATTGATATGGAATATAATTCTGCTTCCTAAAATATATCAATCAGATATCTTTTCTTCCAAGTATTCTATTCTTCATAGAATCCTTCTTCATGCATATCTCTTCTTATGTTTATCTCGATCTTCTTTCCTTTAATCAGCTGTTGTCCTTATCTGAACGTCCTTCAGCACTTAAGTTCTGATATCCATCTTCTGATGATTATCTCCTGATAATATAAGTACTGATATCCTTAAGTCCTGACTTCCAGTAAGTACTGATTTATCCTGTTTAAGTAAGATCTGAAAACTAAACATAAATCATATTAGCCATGACATTATCAAATATATCTAACAATCTCCCCCAACTTGTAAATTAGCATAATATACAAGTTTAATAGATATTTGATGATGTCAAAAACATTAAGTACAAATGCATGAGAATTAGACTAGATAACTACAACTTACAGTCCTTAAAGCTTTACCAATATTTAACTTCTGATAACAGCTTCAGTCTGTACAAATATCAGAATTTAATCAGTTGTAGATCTTGACTTGGCTTCATCTTCTGATCTCTCTGATGTCAGGAGTTGTTCTGAGATAGTTCTTCAACAAACATCTCAGCATATCTAAGTTCATCAATCATCCTCCTTTTAGCATCTTTAAGCTCTGCATATCTTCACCAATTTGAAAGATTGCAGCCCTGAGATCATTAATCTTAGCTTTTCTTATATCCTGATCCAGTCTGATCAAATATGCTTATCAGACTCAAGATTGAATTCCACAGCCCTGTAACCCAGAAAGGTAGTTATAATCTTAGCAGTGTTGGGCTTCATTTCAACTATATCACCCTTGTGATCTCTGTACTTTGGAACATATGTGCTGTCAGACTTAACAAATAAAGCCTTTTCTGTCTCTGAATCTGATCCTTCAAATAGTTTGCAGCACTTCCTGTCAATCTGTCATCCACTTGAAGTAAGAATAGTACATGCTCCAATTCTTCAAAATACTTCAATGGAATGGCATTTTGCCTTATATGATAAACCCTACCATCTGTCATGAAGTACAACAAGATGTGTTCTTTCAAGTAGGTATGGTAAACCATTTGTACAGATTCCAGTTGATTCAATCTCTCAGGAGTTGCTCCAATACCTGGTTCACTCAAGGAAGTTGGATCATTGGTAGTGTTCTGTATTCTTCTTTCATCAGCACTTCCCAATCCAGTTTTATCTCTTGCTTCCTTTCCAGTAACTACTCTTGCTTCAAAACCACTTGCAGCAGTCTTCAAAGGTTGAGTCTGTTTTGCTTTAGTGAATCCTGGTAGGAGTTTCTTTGATCTATCTTCTGATATCAAGTTAACTTGAGCTGTGTCAGAGGTTACTTGCTTCTTCAAAATATCAGAACTTACAGTCTCTTGACTCTGAACAACTTGAGCCATGTTTTCTTGAAGTCAGAGCAAGATCATCCTTTTCATCAGTGATTTCTTCATTCTCAGGAGGCACATAAACCTTGATAGGTTCACCAACCTTTTCTTTACCCTTGGATCTTGGATCTATCTGCGGTTGTGATTTAGCCAATGTTGCTTCAGTATTTGTCCTTTCTTTTATCACAATGCCTTTGAGTTTTGGAAGTGTCTTTTTACCAGAAGCTTCAGATTTAGATGTGACTTTCTCTGATTTAAGTCTGGCTTCTTCTTCCATTAAACTCTCCAAGTCCATTCCTGGATTTTCCTGAAGAAATAACTGTCTTGACATTTCTTCATCAAGATCTAAAAGTTCATCAGAACTTATCCTTTTACCAGTAGCAGAACTAATTCTTTTCCCAGTATCAGAACTTGTCCTGTGACTTGTGATTTCAGCTTTTCTTGATGAGAAACCTCTACCTTGACTATGACCTCTACCCATTCCAGAGTTTCCTTGATCATCCTTTTCATCATCCTTCCCTTTCAGTGTCTTCAGTCTTGCATTTGGACTTAATTACTTTCTCCCCCTTTTTGGCATCAGCAGGTAATAGAAGAGAGACAAGCAATTCCACTGAGGCTTGGATTTCAGTAAGTTGTGATTGCTGAGAAGCTTGATTTTTCAGAATATCATCAATCTGAGCTTGTTGAGTCTTCTCAATATAAGTAATCCTGTCAAAGGTAGGTTGGAAGAACTTTTTCTTATCAATCTTTTGAACTTGTTCTTGTTTGATGAATTCTTCCTGAATCTTGTGTAGCTCTGCATGAGTAGTTGAATGGAGACCTTGTAATGTTTAGTACTCAATGCAGTGACTCTAAGCTGTGTTTTGAAATCATCAGAATTTAACATTCATCAGCTTTTGTCAAGTGCTCAGCAGATGCTTTGCAGATGGAACACAGGACTGAGTTCCATTCCTTAGTCCACTCCTGTCCTGCAGGAGTTTCACTCCAAGGCACTGGTGCTTCTCTTGTAACAAACTTCTTAACAAGTTCAGATTTAAGAACAGTTTGTTGAGGGGCATGTCCTGAAGGACCTGCTTCATCAGCATCTGCATTTGGAGCAGCATCACCAGTATCTCCAGCATTTGCAGCATCAGAACTTACAGAATCAGTATCTTCTGATAAAACAACAGTGTGAGTAGCAATGGAGGCTTCAGCATCCTCTAATTGCTGATCTGGTTCCAAGTTCTGATCAACAGCCATATCCTGATGCTCACCTATATTCTGATCATCAGCATCTAGATGCAGAGAAGGTGTAGTAGATAATTCTGGAGTTTGAGCAGCATCAGTAACAGGTGTTGTTGATGGATTAGTTGCTGTTGGAGCTTCTAAGAAATTACTTCAGGCACAACCAAGGTCTGGATATCTATATCAGCACTTGTGCCTGTATTAACAGGAGATACAGACTTTTGAACAGGAGACACAGATGGTGTGTTGGCCTTTTCAGTAACAGCTTCCTGAGTTGGAGTTGATGGAGAAGTAGTGACTTTAGCAGATTCCTTTTCTTGTGAGATCAGAGATTCCTGATCTCCTTCCTTAGCTGCTGCTTCTTCATCATCTGAAACTGGCCTTTTTGCCCTCTGTTTCTTGTATCTCTTTGAAGATATGGATTCCTTGGGAGTTTCAGCAACAGTCATTCTTCTAAGCCTTTTGAGAAGCCTAGATCCCCCAATTCCAGAATCCTTCTGAGAAGTCACTTTCTCAGCTTCTTTACAACAGGTTCTGATGTAGAAACCTGTTCCTCACTATCAGATCATCTCTCAAAGCAATCCTCCTTCTCTTTTGAGGTGTTTGAGGAACAGTCTTTGTCCTCTTAGGCTTGGAAGATGAAGGCTTCACAGTAGGTTCTGAGGATGAGATTGAACTTCTGTGAAGTGGTGAGATATGATTTGAGATATTGCCTGAGGTTGGTTGAGTAGTATGGGTGGTATGTTCTGATGGTTGTTGTGTGGTTTGGGAGGTGGTTGTTGGTTGACATCAGGATAAACAGATCTATAGGAATCAGGATCAGCATTTACTAAGATCTGTTTTACAGACTGAGGAATCTGTAAAGGTCTAACCACTTGTTTCTTAGTGTCAGCATTTACCAGGTCATTAAAGTAACGTTTTGCAACTTTGAAAGGTGGAGTTAAGGTACTGGCTAGTCGAGGTTCATCAGTACAAAAAGTATATAAGTTGACAGAATCTAGCAAAGTAGACAACATTCCTATCCTCTGTCATCCTATCCCCAATAAAACCTATTATAGCAGTTGCAAAATCAAAATGAGTTTGGTTAATGGCATACCCGATGTGCTGACTCATTATGGGGATGGCATCAAAATTTGAACACTTGTTCCCAAAAGCTTTAGTGATGCAGTCGAAGAAGAAGCTCCATTCCCTCCTGATATGAGCCCGTTTCAACTGCCCAAGCTTTGCCAAACTCTGCTCATACCCCAAACTGGCCATTAACTCCTGAAGAGCTGATTCCTCTGGAGTTGAAAAAGTAAATCCTTTTGGTAGATGTAGAGCCTTGCGTATTGTACCAGGAGTGACTGCATATGGAGAATCACCCACTTCGAAAACAATACTAGGAGTACCATTTTGACCACCATTATCAAAGTTTCCAGTCCTCCAAAGTCAGAACTTGTTGGCTTGAGAAGACTGAAGGTTGGGTCAATGCATACCCGATTTCACTGTGTGCAAGAAGATCTTGCACAAAATGCAATTCAGACGGAGCTTCAGCATTATCAAGAATTGCAGCATAGTTGTTTGGAACAAATTTAGCTCCATCAATGATTAAATCCTTAGGTGCCATGAAATTAATCGAGATTTATAAGTGCCTGTTAGGTGTTTGATAGAATGTCTATATGAAAAACCAACGTTAGAAGAAGAAAGAGAGTAAAAGCAAATAGAGAGAAAATATAAAAGGAATAAAAGATTAAAAAATCCTCTCTCTGTCTTACTTATACTTTTGAAAAAAAAAGTAACCGTTGGACACCTGTCAGACATGCAGTAAAAAGAATAGTTAATGGGCACGAGAAAACAGTAATCATTACTTACCCACTTGCAGTTTTTCAAGGAAAAACCGTTCCACTTACCCAGTTATTCCATTAATCAAGGTAAATCAGTTTTAATTCAAAATTGAAACTGTTCCCACTTATTCAATTTTTCAACACCAATATTCTGAAAAAAAATTCGAGTGAAAATGACCAAATAAATCAGATGAGCAAGTACTGATAAAGTAAAATCAGAACTTAATTTAAAACAAATTTATATGGTCAACAGAATATGAATATGTATCAGGATTTATCAATGCATTACAAAATATCTCAGAGACAAGATCTTGAAAAAAAACAAATTTCATTAATATATCAAGAGAATACATTCATGAAATTTAAATTACATCAGAACTTTTACAAGATTGCCCTAAGCTGCTAAACCTAACGTCAACAGCCTTTGTCCTAGCTCAAGAAGCAGGGCAAGGCTGATGATGAAGAAAAACAGGAAGAAGAAAATAAATCATTTCTTCTTCCTACTCTCGACAAACAGAATAGCGAGTCGATGATTCGCTCTTGCTGGCGGAGAGCTTCCAGCCTTTCCTCCTCCAATCGCTCCAGATGGCGATGGTAGTCCATGTAGAAGAACAGGAGGTGGGTAAGTACCTCCTGGGGAACGGAGTCCCATATCTCATCAGGAATGGCAGTGACGTGCCATTCCTGCTGCCAATCGGCACAGCTCAGCTCCATGTTAATGTTTCATAGTTCAAAAACATATTGTAATTGACCATGGTGTTTTGATAGAAAGATTATGAAGGTGAGTTTGTGATAAAAGATTTGATGGGAAGGCTGATGTGAAGTGGTTGTTTATATAGGCAAGAGAATGCCAGGAGACGCAAAGAAATTTAATGCTGACAGGTAGAATTAATTCTACCTCGTCTCCCCAGACTTGGAAAAAGAAAAACAGTCATTGGAAAGTAAAACATGGTTTAATGCGCACAAGTAGCAAGTAAAAATTGACTGTGCATGTACGAGTACCACTATCCCTAAATATAGTGACTGTTAATCTTCCACTTCAACATATTCTGGTTTAAACTGAGACTGTTTTTAAATTTTATCCACAAATAAGTCAAGTAAAGAATCAGATTTAATATCAGAACTTAGACTTATATCAGAACTTAACAGTCATCAGAACATAATTTCTTAACTCGAAAAATGAATGCCTATCTTAGTAAGTCCTCACACAAATTCTGATATAGATTCTTCAGAACTTAATCATCAGAACATGCAATCAGAACTTGTCCTCAGAATTTGTGCAATGTGACACAATACTGTTCATCTAAAAAACATAGATCACCACAGTATTTTCATCATTCATATGGAGTGTTTAGTGTGTGCATTAAGCTAAATATCAGACAAAGAGTAAAGTCTGATTCACTTCAGTACATCTTAGAAATAAGGCATAACTAAAACTTTACTAAAAACTGTCATTATTCTGAAACCTACTGAATGAGTTCATGCTGAGTCCACCTCAACTATTTTGTGCTAATTTTGTGCATCTTTTTAAATTCCATTTTACAGTGGCTTCTCAGTGTAAGTGAGTCACGACTGCTTATCAGAATTTATGCTATTATCAGAGTATTTCTCCAGTAATCATAGAGTGTGAAAAGTCACCAAGAAAATATTTTGCTTTTCTGATGCATATTTACTTAATACCAGCAATGCACTTGGGTCGTTCCTTCCACATTTGTACTCTAGATCTCAAAGGAGTACCTGAATTTTAATCCTTGATTCTTTTTCTTTTTCTTTTGATAAGTGAGGTTTATCAGCACTTAGTACATCCAAAGATTTACTAGCATCAGAACTCAACAGATGAGAAGCAATATTCTAGTTTGTGACTTAGTAATAAGATAGACAAAGTAAACTCAACTAAGCTCAATATCAGAATTTGCTTGTGTCAATGATTTCCACAGAAATAATTACTTCTAACATGGGATCCCTTGTTTATTGAAGACTACTAGGTCAGCATCTAGCACAGTTATCCTCATAGGATTGAATAGTTACACAAACAGACATATCATTTTTGAGTTTAGAAACATATATCAAACAGTCAGTACTTAAGCACATTTTTCAATTAAGCACAGAATACACAAGGAGTAAATTCTGTAAATACTGATCATAAAGTCTGATGCATCAGAACAAAACTAAGCAGATTTAGAGAAAGAACCTGAAACCATTCCAAGTTCATTTACCAATCTTGTAAAAGTAGCTTCACACAATGGTTTTGTGAAGATATCTGCTAGTTGTTGATCTGTTGGAACAAAGTGCAATTCCACTGTACCTTCATCCACATGTTCCCTGATGAAGTGGTACCTGATGCTGATGTGCTTTGTCATAGAGTGTTGAACTGGATTACCTGTCATAGCAATAGCACTTTGATTATCACAGTAAATAGGGATTTTGAAATATGTTAACCCATAATCCAGTAACTGATTCTTCATCCAAAGAATCTGTGCACAACAGCTTCCTGCAGCAATATACTCTGCTTCTGCAGTTGATGTGGAAATTGACTTTTGTTTCTTGCTAAACCAAGAAACCAATCTGCCTCCAAGAAATTGGCAGCTTCCACTTGTGCTTTTCCTGTCAATTTTGCAACCTGCAAAATCTGCATCTGAGTAACCTATTAGTTTAAAATCTGATTCTCTGGGATACCACAATCCCAGATCAGCTGTTCCTTAAGATACTTGAAAATTCTTTTCACAGCTGTTAAGTGAGGTTCTCTTGGATCTGCTTGAAATCTTGCACAAAGACAGGTAGCATACATGATATCAGGTCTACTAGCAGTTAGATAGAGTAGAGAGCCAATCATACCTCTGTAATCAGTAATATCTACTGATTTACCAGTATCCTTATCCAGTTTTGTTGCAGTGGCCATGGGAGTGGATGCACTTGAACAATCTTGCATTCCAAATTTCTTCAGCAAGTTTCTGGTGTACTTAGTTTGACAAATAAAAGTGCCTTCTTCATTCTGCTTGACTTGAAGGCCCAGAAAATAGCTAAGTTCCCCCATCATACTCATCTGATACCTTGACTGCATCAGTTTGGCAAACTTCTTGCAAAGTCTGTCATTTGTAGATCCAAAAATGATATCATCAACATAGATCTGGACCAGAAGTAAGTCCTTTCCATGGTTGAGGTAGAACAGTGTTTTGTCTATTGTTCCTCTGTTAAATCCACTTTCCAGAAGAAATTGAGCTAAAGTCTCATACTGTTAGATATATTTGATAATGTCATGGCTAATATGTTTTATGTTTAGATTTCAGATCTTATTTGAACAGAACAAATCAGTACTTAACTGATCAGTACTTATACTGGACGTCAGAACTTAAGGGATATCAGTACTTATGTTATCAGGAGATAAGCATCAGGAGATAGATATCAGAACTTAAGTGCTGAAGGACGATCAGATAAGGACAGTAGCTGATTAAAGTTAAGAAGATCAAGATAAACATAAGAAGAGATATGCATGAAGAAGGAATTCCGTGAAGAATGGAATACTTGGAATAGAAGATATCTGATTGATATATATTAGGAAGCAGAATTATATTCCATATCAATTAGCGATTATCTTGTAATTGTGTAGTATATAAACAGACATAGGGTGTTATTCCTAGAGGACTAACAATGAGATTTACAGAAGGGGGGTTGAATGTAAATCTCAAAACTTTTTCAGGTTTTGAGAAGTTTTTAAAGCAGTGTGTTCTAGATGAACAAGTGTATGAATTGCTTTGAGCTAATGCAGACAGATATATATTCAAACACAAAATGTAAAGAACACAACAAACTTTAAAAACTTTTCTGGTGGATTTGTTGTTCCACCAGAGATGGTATATTAGAAAATCTGTGTTCAACAATGTTGATCACAGCTGCATCCTAGTACAAACTAGATGAATTTTCTCTCAAGATATTTCTTAACAGCTCTGGAAAATCTCTCTCTAATTACTAGCTTCTTCTTGGTTTATATATTACCAAGTGTACAAGTGAAAAACAATATAAAATTACAATAGTAAAATAAGTTCTTCACTTGCTTATTTTCCTGTTCACTCCAGTACTTTGTTGACTATTGCATCTTTGTACTAAAGAAGAACGGCTGCTTTTTCTGTTGATCCTGAAATTCGGCTGCCACATCTCAGTTTTCTCTGTCAACCCATGTGCCTCTGTCTGTAGGTACAACTACCACTTATCAACGGCTAATTAGCAGAACATCCGTTGAAGCTTTCATCCGTTAATGACTTCATCCGTTGAAGGATGTTATCCGTTGAAGCTTTCATCCGTTGATGCATTTATCCGTTGATGCTCTCATCCGTTGAAGGATGTTATCCGTTGAAGCTTTAGAGACATCCGTTGAAGCTTAGCTTCTCATCCGTTGAAGGTCTTTAAGTCATCCGTTGATACCACTTCATTTATACAAAATTACAAGGCATGAAATATTTACAATTGGCCTTCCTATCTGCATATCATCTAGTAGTCAACATGACTTATAGTTTCTCTCAACTTCTAAGAATTACATTTTAAATACAGAGACTGAAATATGCTACAATACTAGACTTATTTCTAAGTAAAGCTACACCATCAACGGATAGCCAAAGTGGTCTTATCCGTTGAGGCTACAGACACTAAATTTCTACTTAAGTATTTTGTTAAACATATCATCAAACTAATGCACATATATTCCTAACAATCTCCCCCTATTTATGTCTATAAGAATTGTAGGCATAAATTCAGGGTTAACTTGATGATAACAAAACACTTAACAAATATTTGAATTGAAACTAAGTAGAAATATAAAAGTGCTGCAAAAGTGTATGTACTAGGAGATAATTGAAGATTTACAGTATTTCCAAGGGTGCTCCTCTAGCCTGAGCAAATCATTATTTTCTTCTTTGTTCCCTGGTTTTCTTTCCTAGCCCTTTGTCATTTTCCTCAAATTGGAGTTGGAGTTGTCTGAAGAATTCAGCTTCATCTTCATCACTGATATCCAACTTAGATTGCATTTCTTTGAGAGTTTCATTGCTGGCAATCTTGAGTTGGTCTTCAAGTCTGAAAAATCTTCTGACTCCTTTGTCATCTCTAAATTCCATCAACCAATGAGGTGATTTGTGAATTTTAGTTCCCCTTTCTTGTATGAGTAAGGTTCTGGGCAAAGCATTTGGTTCCCTCCAAGTCTTCCTTATGTTGGCAATCTTGTTGAGAATTTCAGTCTTGGCTGTTCTGGTAAAGCCAGAATCCTTTTTGATGGCTGAAAAGACTCTGATCAAGGTAGAGTAGCCTTCATTTAGAATCCTGTAGAGAGGCCATGTTCTTTCCCCCTCCCTTATATCTGAAAACCAATCTCTCTGGTAGCTGTCTGTAGGCAGCTATTCCCCTTACTTCCTCCAGCTCATCCAGATAGAGATTAATGTCTGAAGCTTCTTTTATGTCACAGATGTGAACATAATCATCTTTAGAAATGGGTGGCTTAGGGTTAGGTTTTTGTTTTTGAGTGAATTTCTTAGAGGTTAGGGAGGTGTAGATTTAGATTTTCTTTTCTGTTTCTTTGGTAGTGGTAGAGTGGTTAAAAAGGTAGGCAATGTGATGTTGTCCCAATCAATAGGTTCCTCTTTGGAATGATTGGTTCACCATGGATATTTATAGAGGGATCAGCAACAAAAGTTTAGGTATGGAAGGTAGTGGTTTAGATATAGATTTGGTATCTTCAGGGTTATCTTCACTCCTTCTGTGTGCCTTGGCCTTTCTTCTGTTTCCCTTCTTCCATTCCTCTCTTTCTTCCATATTTTCACCAAATATGCTCCCAAGAACCTCATCTAAGTTAGCAATCTTTTCTTCACCCCTGACTTCAATTCCTTTCATTTCTTCAACTTGGCTTGACTTTAGCTGTTTTTCAAGCTTTGCTTGTGCTCTTTTGTCAGCCTTGAGTTTTACAGCTTCTTTCTTCAACCTTCTGGTTTCTTCCCTTTTGGCCTTTAGAAATTTGGGATGTCCTTGCATCACACAGATACTCTTTCCTCTCTATAGATAA